>NC_079431.1:5736888-5751888 GCF_026213295.1 Gadus chalcogrammus
GTGCATCCGAGGAAGCATTCTACGAAAACAACGGGACCTGAATTCATAACAGAGAACAATGGTCACAAGCTATATATATTTTTCTATATGGATTTTTCAGCAATTTTCTTCTGAATTAGGCCAATATTTTAGTATTAATGACAAAATAGCAAAGCTGATTAGGCATGATCGTGATTAAGACCATAAAATACATACGCATACCCAAGAAAAACAAAAAAAACAACGTCACTCAAGCTCTTAAAAGACGAAAATGGCCACCCTTTCTCTGCCATGTCTCCCCCCACCCCCAGGTCATGGCTACTGCTCCTGCGGCCGCTGCATCTGCGAGGAGGGCTGGTTCGGCAAGATATGTCAGTTCCCCCGGAAGTGTGAGATGACCGACGTACAGAGCAAGGAGCAGTGTGAGACAGGCGACGGAGTGCTGTGTAGCGGGAAAGGTGAACAGCGTTATAACATAGGCAACCCCTTACCCACACCCACAACTCTCCATTTCATTGAACTTTTAATGGAGTTATTGTGCTCAACAACATACATAGAATAAAAGCATGTATTGTGAAATGGGCTTTGCCTAATGAGTAAGACGAAGGATGGATGTTGCATGATCATCTTGGGACGGTGTTAGAGTCCAACCCTAGAGATCCATTCTGTACTTTTGACTCATATGTTAGTTTGGCTTTGTGTGTATTTTTCTAAGCCAATTATCAAAATCAATCAATATTGATTTGTGTCTGCAAAGAGGGAAATGCAGTTGAAGAGGGAAATGGGACTTATATTTAATAGAAGAATTGTTCAACAGCAGAGCGTATTTCCATATTATAATGTTATTGAGTTCTGACCATTGAGCAGAATGTCAGTAGATGTTTTAATTTGTGTTTCGAAGAGAGGAAACTGACTAGAGACACAAAACTACATATAATTTATTAGTACGCAGGAATAAGTTTCAATAAATTGCAACCTATACCGCAAATCACTGGCGATGCCTATAAAACATTTCTAGAAAGACAGGAGCTAGAGCCTTTGGATACATGTCGGAGCTCTGAAATAAGTTAAGCTGGAGGCTAGGATTGTGAAATAAATCCTAGCCACCTGATTAGAAACTGGAATAAGGGTATACAGAGAAAGAAAGAAAGAAAGGAAGAAGAAAGGAGAAAGATGGACGGGATACCCCTACCTCGTGGTCCTAATCAGAGGACCGCTGCCCGGGGTAAGTGCAGGGTCTGACCTGTGTGGGGGAATTAATTTGGAGGAGAGTCATGTAAGTGTTTCTGTGTGTGTGTGTGTGTGTGTGTGTGTGTGTGTGTGTGTGTGTGTGTGTGTGTGTGTGTGTGTGTGTGTGTGTGTATGTGTGTGTGTGTGTGTGTGTGTGTGTGCGCGCGCGCGTGCGTGCGTGCGTGCGTGCGTGCGTGCGTGCGCGTGTGTGTGTGTGTGTGTGTGTGTGTGTGTGTGTGTTCTGCCAGGTTCTTGCCACTGCGGCCAGTGCATCTGCTCTCCTAAAGACTGGTGGGTCTCTGGGGAGTTCTGTGAGTGCGATGACCGTGAGTGTGACAAGCATGATGGGCTCGTCTGCACAGGTAATGTTGGACTTTCTCTCTCTCTCACACACACACACACACACACAAACACACACACACACACACACACACACACACACACACACACACACACACACACACACACACACACACACACACACACACAAAGGATCCTAATTAGCGTTTCAATAATTGGTGCATATGGGACAAATACCATCCATGCTATGATTCTAACATATTATTCATATAGTATATATATGTATTTATTTATTTATTTATGTATAATGCAACATTCAGTCAACAGCCAAGGATGCAATGAAGCACTTAGTCTTTTAAAATGTCAACATATACAACATTTCTACGCCAAACTTGACAATGATACTATAATAGCATTCAGACATTTCAGGGATTCTTCGCAACTGCAGTAACTCATTGCAAGTAAAGTTTGGTGAGGTTTGGGGAGAATGCAATGTATTAGGAAGCCCGGATGATTACATTTGTGCAACAAGGAGCATCATTTTCATCATCCCCCATTATTTTCTGAAACAAAGGAGTGTCAATAAGAGCCAACCGCCGATAGCACTGATCCATATCATTATCACGGCCAGACCCATCATACGTAAACCTGCATCTTCTGTTTCCCCTTTAAATACATGGGGGTTAAAGAGTGGTGGCAACTCCACTGGCCTCCGCTGCCCTCATTTGTTTCCCCCCAGAAATCCTATTCTATAGAGATTGGACCAGGGTCAGGGTGTGGTTTCAGGGTAAAACAAACCCAGGGGGGACCTTGGATGGGGAATGGTCCCAGTACGGGGCTCCCAGTTACAGGAAAGGGTCCCAGTCCCAGTCTGGGCTCCTTCCCCCAGGACAGGTCTCCCGTTCCCAGGACAGGGCTTATAGTCCCAGGACAGGGTTTATAGTCCCAGGACAGGGCTTATAGTCCCAGGACAGGGTTTATAGTCCCAGGACAGGGCTTATAGTCCCAGGACAGGGCTTACAGTCCTAGGGCAATGCTCCCAGTCCCAGTACAGAGTGCCAGTACATGGTCCCAGGATAGGGCTACCAGTACAAGGACAGGGCTCCCAGTCCCAAGACAGGGTTAATATTCCCAGGACAGGGCTCAAGGTCCCAAGACAGGGTTAATATTCCCAGGACAGGGCTCAAGGTCCCAAGACAGGGTTAATATTCCCAGGACAGGGCTCCTAGTCCCAGGACAGGGTTAGTATTCCCAGGGCAGGGTTAATAATCCCAGGACAGGGCTCAAGGTCCCAGGACAGAACACTAAACATATAGATGCTTAAATTGAAGCTGCAGACATTTTTCAGTGTACCTACAACTTAAGATGCCAAGTGTAGCCTAATTATAAATTGAGTGCACTTACAGTTTTATGTAATGCTATTACTTAATTTAATTTAATTGATTTAAATGTTGTCATGATTCAAGTTAGTGTAAAGCCCCTGTGAATAAACATGCAGTGGTGACACCATGACAGGCTGAGATGGCTAATAGGCATAATACGCTTTGGCCTGGGTTCAAGTCTCACAGTGGTCGGTGTTGGTAGTGCAATTGTCTACGAAACTAAATAAATATATTTCTGAATGTACCGGTCCTTCACATTATTATAAGTATGAATTAAGAGATGCATGGGGAACGTCTATTGATCAGTGAAGTGGCTGGGTAGTTGGACTCCCCGCAGAAAGGTACTCATTAGGATTCCCAATGTGTTCTCATAAATCTGTTATTATTATCCTATAACTAATACATTTTAAGCAGCTTAAATTTGAGCTGTTTACATGTAAGCTGCTTACATTTGAAGCTGCTTTAACTTTAAGGTACCGGGTATATTTTTAGTAATAGCGTTAGTGTTACTAGGGTTAGTAATAGGGTTATTATTGGTAATAGGTTTAGGGTTAGTAATATTGTTAATGTTAATGAACGATATAGACTCAATGTTTGTATCATTGTCTGGTGGTACTGATAGGGAGTTGTCTATTGTATTGTAGTAATTTTTTATAATTCTGTGTCCTTGACTTCATTTAACAAACTCTCATGCATTTACAATCAAGCAGATGTGGCACCCTAAAATAACAGCTGGTCCATTGCTGGCCACCCCATCAAAAAGTGCCTGGAAAGCGAAATAGTCAGGGAAGCTTTTAGATTCATATTTTTGTCCTTCCACCATCTCGTCATTTATGTTTACACCGGGTCAGTGACCTATCCAAAGCAGATGCCTCTCAGACGTGTGACCGCACGGAAGAAGAAGTCATTCACTGCAGGAAGTAATATGATTAGGGAAAGGAGTGCAGACTTGGGTAGCAAGTCTACCAATAACAGTCGAGATATATCAGTGCACTAATACTGTGGGATGGCGTCATTGAAGAAAAATAAGCTCAAACCCATCAAATAATAAAACAAATGGGATTTTGCTCTGCCGGTTGGATAATACATGCCATCTACAAAGTCAAATAATTCCAGGAAGAATTTACATTCTCTTGAGCTACTGATGTAAATCTATCCTATTCAGTCGAGATAATAGACCACACCTACATGAAGTACCATTCGACCTCGTTCACGGCGCTCACATTTATTCAGAAGCGCAGGCACGATTCACATCTTACACAAAGGCCAGGGAGAGGGGGGAGGTGCTGTGGGTCCGACCCCACCCCTCTTCTATCTTTAGTTTCACTTGACTGGAAAGCTATTCTCCAGTCCTGCTCGCCCCTCTCTCTCTCTCTCTCTCTCTCTCTCTCTCTCTCTCTCTCTCTCTCTCTCTCGCCCGGGGAGACGGCGGGAGTGTGAAAAGAGGAACCTTGTTAAAGGTCAGGCAAGATGAAACCGCTCCCTGAGCTCAATTCACAGCTTCCTCTCTCACCTCCTTCTCGCAGGGAACGGGGTGTGCAATTGCGGCGTCTGCGACTGCTGGGACGGCTGGACAGGCAACGCGTGTGAGATCTGGCTCGGGCTTGAGTACTGAAGAGAAGGAGGACCCTGAGGCGGGGCCCGAGGCAGACCCCGCCCCTTCCCCCAGAATGGAGGCCAGGGACGAGGGGAGGATGAGGAGGGAGAGGAGGGAGAGGAGGAAGAGGAGGGACAACGGAACCGGGAGCTAAATGGAAACACGCCACTGTGTTGTGCTTCATCCTCATCACACCGACACCTTCTGCCCACCGCTTGCGTTGTGGGCGCGTGTGTGTGAGTCTGTCCGTGTGTGTGTGTCCGTGTGTGTCACAGTAATAATTCATTCGATGTACTGGTTACAAATTGTCTTTATTAAAACTGTGTTTTGTATGCAAGAAAGAAACAACCATGGAAGCAAGAAAAGCATTTGTTGTTGTTTTTTTTTCATGATCCGAACACAACACAATGTAACCCCTTTTTATATGTTTCCAATACAACTATATGTATGAAACTTGTATATATAGGAATGCTTACATATACCAGAGAGCGACATATAATAGGATGCAGGTACATTAACATAAATCAGACATAGAAAAAACAAAATGTTTTAAATTGAATTTGTGTTTTCGGTTTGAATCTGTGGGATTTTGAGGGCATAATCTGTTATCCCGGCAATCAGTTTATTGTTTCACTTTTTGACAAATTGGACACATAGTTGACCCTGCAATAAAGTCAGAGGCATCATTTGAGGTTTTATTTTATTATTTTTTAATAATAAAACATTAAATGTGCCGCATGACACACACATTTCTCGTGGAAAACAACGCAAAGACCTTAATCATACAACGGTTATAAATCTGTTTTAGCATGGCATAACTTCAATGGGCATACTTGCAATGGTATATTTATATTTGAAAATAAATCTTTATATAGTGCCTATTCCTTTCCATCTTAACAAAATAAATAAATGACTCTACCATGACATTCCACCGAGTTTTACCCTGCTGTCGCCGTAGATAGACAAGGAGTGATCCAACTGTGCTCCCACTGGTGACGAATGCTAACTTGTATGTGGCAGAAATAAACAGAAGGACACACGTAGTTCAGCTGTGGCATGCTGGTTGTCCGTATCGCTATCAAAATGTTGTACCAGGGGGACGAGAGCCGCGTTGACACAAGCTCAATCACGGCTTGAAAAGAGTGCCGGTGAGAAGTCACAAAGAAAGTTTCATGTTCAATTCTATTTTGGCCTTTTTTTCATGCTTATTTTAGTACTAGCCAAACCCTTTCCGTTTTTAATGTGTGGCTTCAAAATGACAGGTGCAATAATATACTGCACACTATATTGCATTAAGTATGTTACTGACATTACAGTACACCTTTATATAAATATTTTATTCATTATGTTGTATATGTGTATACAACAAACACAAACTGTACAGTGCAGACAAACTCATTGCATATATGTATGTAAAATTAGCAGTACATACCAACATTGCCTACTACATGCAGTTCATCATTTCCGTCCTCTCCCCATGCAACAAATGGGACAACAGACAAAATAAAAGCGCCGGAAACAGAAGCACAGGTTATTAAACCAAAGAAAAAAATAAATAAACGAAGATAAACTCCCCGAAGATTTCCATGTTACAAATCTGAAGAGAAGTAGACAGTAAATCGATATTGGACAACTGTCCTTGTCAAAAGACGACATCACCCTTAAACCTGTATACGAGAGGAAATGAGACGGGGAACCGAAACCAACAAAGAAAACAAAATGGTGGCTACAGAGGTCGAATGGGGATGTACATCTGCACACCAGCCATACACAAAAAGAAGTCAGCCTCAGAAGTGCCAGTCAGCTGGACCGTAGGGCCGAAGAAGCCAGCCCAGCATGTAGAGTTCATCAGGGGAGCAGGGGAGGTTATAAATAGGACATGGGTCAGACAAGGGCCCCGGAAATCAACTAAAGTGGTATGCAGCGCTGTATAGCATCGTAACCATAGCAATAGCAACCCTACACAGACAAACACTCAAGTCAAACTAATGTGCTGTGCTTCATCGTATTTGTAATAGGAAATGGTCACCTGTCAACCCCAATCAACTCAAGAAAACCCTGTCCACCAAATCAAATTGTCGCCATACCCTTTTTTTTTAGCAGCATACAGTAGCATAACCCTACGTTACAATTGAAACCGTGACCGACACCCAAACGTTCAGGGACATGAGTAAACGCGAGACGAGCAGAACGTGACCGATGGGAGAGAGTTGGGTGATCACATCACTAACAGTCGGGGTGGAAATGGTGCACCAGAAGGTTTCTGATGGGCTACAAAGCGAACCAATGTCATACAACATGCCCGTACATCTCCTGGACCGAAGCACGGTAATAATCGCTAACATCGCTCCGTGTGGTACTTCTCCCAGGACCTTACCTCCTTGTAGAAACACATGCATGTGAATAATCTCCAAAGTATATATATAGCCTCTCCAGAATGACAGCACAGTCGGGGAGAAA
The DNA here is from genome assembly GCF_026213295.1 of Gadus chalcogrammus. NCBI lineage: Eukaryota > Metazoa > Chordata > Actinopteri > Gadiformes > Gadidae > Gadus > Gadus chalcogrammus. The sequence goes on from NC_079431.1 coordinate 5,743,837, forward strand.
GGCTTACGTTTTTAAGAGTTGATCCGTTTTGGAGTGTGCAACTACTATCACAGTGAAAGCGTTGATGTATAGAGTCACACAAAAGGAAAGAAAAAATATTCATACATATGTTTATGAACTCTTAATATATTTTCGAGGGATTCTGTTCTTTTTCAGCTCTGATTTGAAACGAAAGACTTTGGTCGTTGGGTTGTGGGTGAGTGTGGAGGAGTGGGAGTGAGGGAGTGACCTGTGGTTTGGTGACTTGGTGGATGATGCTACTGTGTGGTCCTTTATCGGATGTACTGGGTGAGGGTTGGTGGGGGGGGGGCACCTTGGGGGACCCTGTAGAGAATAGGAACCTGCTATTGCATGCCAGGAGTGGTGGGTGGGCCTGTGGGAGAGGAGGCGGAGGGGAGGGTGGGAAGGAGAGAGAGAGAGAGGGAGAGAGGAGGTTGTGGGGTCGAGATCCAATCGGCCACACGATAGGCCGAGATAGGATCGGTACTGGACTCTTCATGCTGAGCTAGGAGACATTCCTCTCCCCATATATCCCGTCAATTGATCCGAACGAAAACCAAAAAAATTGTCTTTATGCTTGTTTGTTTGGTTTTGTCGTCATTTCTAGTTTTTTAGAATGGGTTTTTATTTATTTTTTGTGGTTTTTTGTTTTCTTTTCTTTTTGCAGTAAAATGAGTTTACAATATAAGCCATCCCTTGTAGTTACTGCTGCAGAGGAAGAGAGAACACAATACTAACCTGGACCATGCTTTTACTTCACTGAACTAAAGTGGGTGGACGTCGTCCATCCCGGGCTACCAGTGAGCCGCGCGTACCCCAGCCCACCCCCCACCCCACCCCGCCCGGCCCTGCCCCCCTCCCTCTGTGTCTGGACGTAGACGCAGCCGGGGAGCCGGCTGTCTGTCAGTGCTGCGGTTTACATAGACCATCTGAGTCAAAGCCCCATACCCCCTGCCCTCGCCTGGTGTAGCTAAGGGGTCGAGGGGGCGAGGGGGGGGGGGGGGGGGTGGGGGCGACAGAAGACCTATAAGGCCTAGAGGATATTCCTGGAACCCGGAGCGCTCCGAAATAGGATTAAAGAAAAATAGATTTCAGGCTCACTTTTTTTTTTTTTTTTTTTTTTACGTTTTCGTTCTATTGACCGGAGGAGGTAAACGGAACCCGTTGGTGGGATTGAGTTTGTGATATGTATACATACCGTCCTCATACAGCGCTCTCCCACGCACATGCACAGCTGTAAAGGAGTGTTTGGGCTGTGTGTGTGCGTGCGTGTGCGTGTGTGTGTGTGTGTGTGTGTGTGCGTGTGTGTGTGTGTGTGTGTGTGTGTGTGGGTGTGTTTGGAAAAGGGAGGGGGAGGTCCTGCAGGGCGATTGCATTGTGGGTAATTAGCACTTCATCCGTTTTGATTGGGTGCGTCATCTGCCGGCCTGTCTGTTTCGATTGAGGTGTGAAAAAACCCATACACTCTATTTTTAACGAGTGAGTGTGTGTGTGTGTGTGTGTGTGTGTGTGTGTGTGTGTGTGTGTGTGTGTGTGTGTGTGTGTGTGTGTGTGTGTGTGTGTGTGTGTGTGTGTGTGTGTGTGTGAGTGTGTGCATGCACATGATTGCAGGTATGCAGGTGCTGTACTGACAATAAGAATAATGGCATTCTCTACACCTTTTGTGTCTTGTCTTTTACATTGTTGTGATTTGTGACAAACTTATCCACACACACACACACACACACACACACACACACACACACACACACACACACACACACAACACACACACACACACACACACACAGACAAACGCACACACACACACACACACACACACACACACACACACACAGACAAACACACACACACACACACACACACACACACACACACACACACACACACACACACACACACACACATACACACACAAACACAGTCTGCTGCCCTTCCAACAGTATATTTTTGTTGTTTCTAAATTACAAAGAGACGGAAAGAAAAGTGTGAGACGAGAGATATAAAGAGAGGGCGGGGGGGCAACAAAGTTGTAAAAAATAGTCGATGAGCAATCCAAAGTGTTTTCGTTTGACTCTATTTGTTCAGTCGCCATCCCACACCAGAGCTGGTGCACTGCTGTATAGAAAATAGATCTAAAAGGACACAAGCCTCTGCCCTGACAGGCTGTCATGTGGGACCGGTGGGGTTGGGTGGAGGGGGTGGGGGGGGGGGGGGCTGGGTGTGGTGGGTGGGGTGGCTGTGGTGGCGGGTGGGGTGGGGTGGGCTCGGTGGCGGCTGATCTCAGACGAACCTTAGGCAAGCAAGTTAGCGCTCGCGTGGCCGTCTGGACGCGCGTCGTTCTCACGGGGTTCCCATGGTTACAGAGAGGATTCTAAAGGCATTCCGTGTGCGGCCAGGCACTCCGAGATCAGAGTTCCCTTTTTTCATCCGTGTTTCCCGTCCAGCGCAACGGGGAGCGTCAGCTCCGCGACCACCCCTTCCCCCGTCCGAGTGAAATTCATCCGAACCAATCACGAAGGGCCGTGGGCCAGAGGGAGGAAGAGGAGGGGGACAAAGAAGAAGATGAGGAAGAAGGTAGGAGGTGTCTTGCCTGGTGATCTGCATCATCCACCACAGAGGAAGAGTCCCGCTCAGAGTCTAATGGTAGGGCAAGCCCCTCGTCCCTCCTCGACGCCCATACCCCACCCCAAGCCCACCCTTACCACCCCCCCCCCAACCTCCCCCTCCTCTCTCCTCCCACCACTGCAAGCGCCCCTCTCTCTCTCTCGCTCTCGCTCTTTGTCACACACACACAAACACACAGAGGTGTACACGCACGCGTATACACAACCACACACACACACACACACACCCTGCGCTGGTCAGGTGTGGCTATGTGGCAGGCTTGTCGGGCTTGCTGACCGGTTTCCCCCCGTTCATCATCGCCGGCTCACTTGTGCTTTTACTGGTGGCGGCCACGGCCCCGGCCGCCGCCGCGGCCGCCGCTGCTGCCGCCGCCGCCGCCGCCGCCGCCTTGGGCACTGTCTCTCCGACGTCGTGCAGCGAGGGTTCTCTGTACATGGCGACTGGGGGAGGAGGGGGAGAACACAGGTATGTTGGGTGGAACCGGAGGCAGAACCTCCGCTAGAACGTTCAGGTCGGGTCGATTTAGTCGACGCTTGCGTCCAAAGTAATGTAAACAGTTGGGATTCGCTAGGAAAAAGTGCAGCATCGAGTTTAGACGGCTTTTAGGTAACGGATAATGTAAGGCGAGCTGGTCTTTATTGCATATAAAACCAAGCTTGTTACATGCCAATTGCCTTAAGAAATTAATCGTTTCAGAGTTTGATATCTTACAATTGGATGACCAAAATGAGGATTTTATAGATTTGAAAATGTTCGATGCCTTGGTTGTATATAGCATCCATAGCAAACGGTCTGTTATTCAGAGCAGCGGTCAATTATTCAGGAATAACAGGCCGTAGCCATTTAATAGCAAGTTGTATTATAAAATAATTAGTGCATTATAGTGACAGCCAAAGTTAGATCCCGAGATAATTCATCTAAAAAAAAAGTAGGTCCACAATTGAATATAATAATCACAAAGAAATAGTACTTTGTTCAACTGAGACATGACTCATGTGAAATATTTATATTTCTTAATAAGATCATTTCCACAAAAAATGGCTCAAACATAAAATACAAACAACTTCATATTTTATGTTTTTCATTGTTACGAAACAAAAAGATTCTCATTATCGCCTCAACGGCACAACTCCAAAAGATAAATATAGAACGAAAGAGACACAAGTGGCCATAAATCTGGCTTATGGGTGTGTGGGCCTGATGGCCGCATCATGTGTGCCACCATAAAACATCCACATGGACGGGCGACGCAGACTTCCATTGAAATTCAGCCAGCGGATACAATTTACAACATGGACAGAATGGCTTTATGGTGCACCACGCTGCTGGCCTGTTAGTAAGCACAGGGGGGATAATGACTAGACGAGATGCTTTGCTGTTGTTGTTTCCTTTCCAAGGTTTGATCCAAACAAGGTCTTTAGGAAATCCCCCCCCTCCACCCCGATGGCTTTATAGAAGTAATAACTTCTATAGAGTCTCAGTCTCCGAGTGATTCCGTTCCTTTGTCAGACCTCTGGAGATTAAATCCCCGGAGAATGAATCCCTGGAGAATAAACCCCTGCAGAATAAACCCTGGCTTACCTTCTAATGGCTTGGGCAGGAAGTGAGCGGCTGGTTTGGTCTTCTTTACTCGGTTCCCCTTCATGGCTTGGCCATCTTTGTTCAGGCCCAGGAACCACGCTCGCCCCGACTCTTGTTGTCGATACAACATGGACGAGTAGATGACATAATAGTTTTCAAATACAGACTCCTTGAATTTGCATTCCGCCGTAAAGAGTTCCTGAGGGAAAAAGAAGAAAGGAGTTGTCAGACCTTTGGGCCTCTCTGGCCATGACTAGGAGAAAGCCTTTAAAGTCTCGAGCGGGGAACCCCTACAGGTGGAGTCATGTAGAATCCTGCAAGTCTCACATTCACATTATGATGAATTATTCACTAGACCACGTGTTTCTGCTGTATATGGCGGCCCGAGGACATCCTTGTCTAATGCTGTAGCTGCAACAGAAACTTCCTAGACTTTCACCTGCTGTACTTAAAGGACATCTGGTGTACTGGAAAGGACACCTGCAGTACTGAAAGGGACATGCATCTGTGCTATATATATATATGATGTATGACAGAGCGCCGTACCAGGTCTAATCTGGTTTGATTCATGCACCGTTGCGATAATCTGCTCTGATGAAGCGCATCAGCCAGCATCTCCAGCGCCCTTCACCTTGACACTGGATGTCCAGGCACTGAATCAGCCAATTAGCACGTGTTCTCAACAGAGGTTATAAATTGTTAGTCTGTGACCCCCCCAGCCACTCCCCGGGCAAAAGAACATCTCCAGACACAAAGAGAGAGCATATCTATGAGGTTTGTGGAGTCCATACAACACTATAGTACCAGGACATACTCAGCAGCAGCACACCTAACAAGACATGTCTGAACCACAGATTCTTCCCACCATTTTCTACACCCCCGATTCATCAATGACAATTGTACAGCGAAAGCACCATCTCTCTCACTCTCTTTTGTTCTCTCTCTCTTGTTCTATCTTCCTCTCTCTCTCTCTCTCTCTCTCTCTCTCTCTCTCTCTCTCTCTCTCTCTCTCTCTCTCTCTTCTCTCTCTCCTCTTCTCTCTCTCTCTCTCTCTCTCTCTCTCTCTCTCTCTCTCTCTCTCTCTCTCTCTCTCTGTCTCTCTCTCTCTCTGTCTCCACCATTTCCCATCCATCTCCGACCAGAAGGGTCATAAAAAGCACTTCCGCATTGTCCGCCCTGCCTCGCTAAAAATAAAGTCTTTCATAGGGAGGCGGGGGTGTATTAATCAGAGCGGGTCGTTACCCGCTCCACGAAGCTCTGCACATCTGTTGGGACGCCTCCACACAAATAAATACATTCATGGACTTCACTGGTGTTATTATATTGTTTAGAGCAGCACCTTCAACGTTCTGATGAAGACAAAGGAATCCGTTCACAGACGTTGCTATGGCGAAGTAGCTTTCGTTCTTTTTTTATTGCAACACACTTTTTTGATAAGACTTGCCCCCACTGTCTGGTAAAGGGTCACGGTGATCCCCCTCTGGGGGCAGAGCGACATTTGGGTGTGTTTACCTGCATCAAGCTTGGTTCACCCGGGCCGTGACACACGATGCACAACGTAATAGCGGTTGTCAGCCCTCCGCTAATTGTCTCCTGTCAGCGCCGGACCGTCTGGAAGTACTCCAGTGAAGGCAGCACTTTGCGTCAGAAGGACAGCAGATACACTTAAGGAAGCCGTAACGACTAATAACAGAGGCACGCGGCTGTATTTAGGAACCCCCTGCGGCGTGAGGGTTCTTCGCCCGTCAAACCACAGGGCGCCGCCGCCGCCGCAACACGAGCATGCGAGGGTAGCAAGTGTCGTTCACCATGATGACATGGGCGGGTTGTAAACATGTTGTCGACGCAGCCACTGATAAGGATCGTCCCCGGATGCGTGTCATTGACATGTTATTAACATCCTGCCGACGGACAGGGTGTCTGGCCAGTGGTAACGTCACACGACCGCCTTAACTCAGAATCTATACGAAGGGCGAGGGATGACAGCTAATCCGATGGCTGACGTTGATCCGAGTCAATTCGCAGCCATCTTCAGCTCACGTCAAAACAAAACCCAAAACGAACTGCAGCTGAACAATGCATTGATTGACAGCCATGTCTGATTAAACCTTTCTAAAGGGCGCCTCCCCCCCCCCCCCCCCCCCAATCTCAACCGCCACATAAATAAACATCCAGCTCCCGGACAACGCTAGATCCATCTTCATTATTATTCATTTTGGGGATTTATGTTGTGTCAGCATCTGGCTGCAGTTCACCAAAAGGCAGCTTATCATGGTGGGGTTGTCAGAGAGAGAGACAGCGCTCTGGCAGCCAGAGACAGCAAAGGGCCCCGGGGTTAAAAAGACCATTGCATGCGGTAGCACACACACAAAACAAGCTACACATTAGCAGAATTATTGTCGAGAGGAAACCCTGGCGTGGAGCAGGACGCTGGAGACCTCTGGCTAAATGAACCGGGACGAGACTACAGAATGCCCATTCAATTCAAGTACGGAGTGGCGTCGAGGGTCCCAGAGTTGCGGTTGCGGAGTTATGATTATGAAAACACATAGGCCTTTCTCCTCACAATTGATCGTCTAGCAGCATCAAAGACTGGCGCTTCGGGAGTGGCCCGAATCAAAGGAAAAACCCGCATTTGCGTCATGCTTCCCTGCTTCACTTCAACCCGTGCATTAGTTCCACTTCTCCCTCACCAGGCTAATTGGGTTGTAGCTTGACTGCAGCTGTAATTTGCCATGTTATGCGTGTGCCGGAGCAGGCTTCAGCCTATCCTTGATTACCTACAGACAGCTTCCGGTGTCTGTGCCTGAGCAATCAGAAAGCAGCAACCTGAATGCGGAGCCATAATTGTGGCTAATCACAGGACTTTATTATGTTTACACTCAAGAATGTAAATCTGTGTTTTGATGTGCAGGCGAAGCGGGGGCGGTTTGTCCTTGCTCTATTTGTTTCTTTCTATATTTATTCGTTTTTACCAAAGTTTGATGTCTAACAAAGATTTAGAGCTGCCAGTCATCAATAATCGCTTTGAAAAAATACAAGCTTTGTTCAGATTAAATTGTTTGCTGATTATAAGTCTGGTAAGTACACTGTGGTGTTATTTTAAAGAAAGAAAATGTCACGGAGAAAGGATTGAATGACGTGTTTGTTCTTTCTTTTTGTTCCTTTAACGATTCCAAATATCCACACTATAATCCCGATATCCTCTGTGTTTTTGACAGCAGCGTCATATTTACTATTTTACAATTCACTTTTCCCACTTTCATCCAACAACTTTAATCCCACAAGTCTTCAGTTAATTCCACCCTGACAAAATGACTATTTGCCGTTTAGCAGACACATTTATCAAAAGGGCATAACAGTGTGGTTTGGTTCAGTACGAACAGGTAGGGGATGTGTATCACGCTCAGGGATGCCTACAGGTAGACCCACGTAGGCACAACGGAGTTCAATCACAGACCATCCTCGACTGAACGCTAATATAATATTAAAGGAGCAAGGAATTCGTTCTTTTGTTCTCGTTTTGATCTACAGTGTTCGGCACTGCGGTACAGAACCAAATCAGGCCGAATCGAGTCGGCGATACAGGTAGGACCTGCAGAGCATGCGTGCCGGCAGCCCTCTTTGCTTTTGATCTGCTGCCTGCAAACTTTATTAAGGTGAACCAACTGACAGCCACAAGAGCTTTTTCCTGTCAAGCCTCTTTTCATTTCTCTGCCTCACCCTCCCCTCCCCTACAACCCCCCTCTCCCCCCTCCCCCCCGCTCTCCCCATTTTCCCCGTGCCCAGAACATGACACATACCTTTGGTCTTGGTTTCCATGGTAACAGAGAGGGGCTACGA
>NC_079431.1:5759388-5789388 GCF_026213295.1 Gadus chalcogrammus
AAATGTACACCAGGTCATTGACCAAATTACAGTTAGTGGCGTCGGTGTCAGAGACTTAACGCACGATTAGACAGACAAGGATTATCTGGGGCTGCAGGGCCCTTTTTTAAACTGTTTTTAACGACACAGGGTGATATGAGGCTAGCTCCACGCATCCGATGGAGCACCGTTCTGCCTGTCTTACCCTCTGAAGCCTCCTCCCTCTGAGAACTCATCGTTCTCTGTTCTTGTACTTGTACACAAGATCTGGACGGTGTGTGTGATGTCAGTGATTTTGTATGCAAAAAGTGCATGCTCTTGTTCGTTTGTGTGGTAACATGTATGATTGTGTGTGTGTCTGTGTGTGTGTGTGTGTGTGTGTGTGTGTGTGTGTGTGTGTGTGTGTGTGTGTGTGTGTGTGTGTGTGTGTGCGTGCGTGCGTGCGTGCGTGCGTGCGTGCGTGCGTGCGTGCGTGCGTGCGTGCGTGCGTGCGTGCGTGCGTGCGTGCGTGCGTGCGTGCGTGTGTGTGTGTGTGTGTGTGTTTGTGTGTGCCTACAAGTTTGGGTGTGCAGGTTTTATGAAGGCTCTGGACAGATTACATCACAACTACAAGCAGACTAGCAGGCCCAGTGTATTCTCCCCACACTACATACCTGCCACAGTACAGTACACTACATAGCAGCTCCCGGATGGGTTATTGAGTAACACAAACTACGGTTGTAAATCTTCCACCGCAGGCGAAATCGTGGAGTGACACTAATGAATCTGTGAAATGCCTCGCAGGATTGCATTTTTCCCTTCAAAATAAATGTGGACACAGATATACAGTCATATAGTTATATAGCTCCCCTTTGTATCATTTGGAAAGAAATGCTGGCAAGCTCACATTAATTCTCTCTCTCTCTCTCCTACTCCCAAACACAGCCGTACAAACGCACTGATATGGATGGCTTCTACACACTCGAGCAGCCTTTGTGCCTGAAATGGTGGTCCCCAGATTTTGTGTAATGGTAGTTATTCCCCCTCACTCTGTCTCTCGCTCTCTCTCTCTCTCTCTCTCTCTCTCTCTCTCTCTCTCTCTCTCTCTCTCTCTCTCTCTCTCTCTCTCTCTCTCTCTCTCCCTCCTGCCCTCTCCCTCCCTACCCCTCTCCTTCTCGCTTTCTCTCTCCCTCTCTCTCTCCCTCCCTACCCCTCTCTCTCTCTCTCCCTCTCTCTCCCTCCCTCGCTCTCGCTCCCTCTATCTCTCTCTCTCTCTCTCTCATGCATGAAGAGTGAGCAGCAGGGTGTGAGAGCCCAGGCTTAGTGAAGATTGAAAAAGATAGAATTTTCCTGATTCACAACCTCCCCCTCTCGAGAGCTGTCACTCCATTCATCTCTTACGGCTACGGGCGTGAATCCAAATCAAACGTTCCTTTTGTTTCTCGTAGGTGCAAGCATCGGGGGTGACGGACGGGACACGGCAATGCATCGGCAGAGGAAAGGGGGAACGGCGGGCGGCGACGGCAGCAGCAGCGGCAGCAGCAGCGGCAGCAGCAGCGGCAGCGCACGCCATCATTACAGGCTGCAGGCAGCCGCCGCGAAAGCACCGAGGGCTTCTCGCTTGTCTCCCGTCACACCGAGTGCATCTTGATCACGGCCCACGGCCCACGCTGGGAACAGGCCGAGCAAGACCCGCAGCGTTCAAACACTCGATACCTGTGACCCCATTGAAACGTTAAACCGCAATAACACCCTCACACCCCTCACACTCGCAGATCCAGGGAACATATTCATATATTCCAGACGCTTTTGGCTGCTGTGCTTTACTTTGTAGAGTGTGTTTTAATGAGTTGCGGCCCCGCGATGCAGTGTCTGCCTGTGATACCCGTCCAATTACGGCGGGGTTTTTGCGATGGGTTCTTCTGACTGGCTTCAAGTGTTTTTCTTCCCCTATGGTTGCTCATTTGCACATTACATCGCACTTGAGGCAAAAAACAACATCTTGTGAGCCGTTTGTATTTGGACCGTGACATTTACACACTGATGAAAACAATTAGGCCAGCGGTAGGATCACCCACGCAGCCAATAACAACAGACTGGGCGTGCTCTTCATAATAATTACAGCGTGTTGAGATTGGTATGCCTCATGCTAGTGCAGCATCCCACCGGTCCAACAGGGGACCAAGGTGAGCCCACACAGGCATACACACAAACATACACGCTCACAAACATTAGCACGCACATACACACACACAAACAGAAAAACTTCCAAACAAACACTCACCAAGGGATGAAGACGTAGAAGACTCCCAGAAGATCCAAACATGGTCATGGTTTTGATAAAGTTGACAAGGGGCCCAAGCCGTCAGAATGTTTCCTAGCTACATTGACAAACCGTAACTTGGGATAAAAGTGCTCAATTGCCAAATAGTTAAACAAACATGAATAATTTAACCATTAAAGGAATGAGGAGCAGATAAAAGCGACAGGTTAAAGGTGAACAAGCCAAGCCAATGCTGAACTTCACTGAACCACCACTGATGTGTAATGTTCTCTGTGAAGGTCACGGTTCACATTGCTCAAACTCAATTCGAGAGGCCACACACTTCTCATGCTTCATATGCCGGTTTACAAGCCGAGCACAGAAACACTGAGGCTTCCCTGTGATCTACTTGTAGTGAGCATGCTTTGAGGGCAAGTAATGCACTTCATACATTGGATGAACCAGGTTCTCTTAAAGAAGGGAAAAGCCGTTTGTGTTCTGTGACACTGTACTTTTCTTTTAATGTAATTTTTACAAAGATTAATTGTCTGTGCATTGCCACTTGTGGCTGATCTTGAAAAGATGCTTGCAGTGCCTGTGGTTCATGCATAAATTCTGTTGTTTCTACCGTTACTGATGTTTTCAGGGTGTCATGCAGTGGTTAATGAAGATTCCCTCTCAGGGGATTAACAAAGTGATCCATCACTTCATGGTCTAGGCGGCCTTACTGGCAGGAATTATATTGGTCACATACCAGGTAGCACCTTTATGAATACATTAGGATGGCCTCATGAACTGCAACCATAATCCATTGGGAACTGGTGGATGCTGTACACCAGTACAAAACACCAGTAGAAAATACCATTGATGAAAAACAGAGTTTTTTAAACCGAAACGTTCCGACAACGTCAGTATTCCTTGAGGAAGGTAAACTCCTATTATATATGATATTAGATATGAGATAAGGGGGTAAGCAGGAGTATCCCAAACACATTGAAACCATAATAACCTTCTAATTCATCTGCTGGTTCCACGCTCTCACAATCCACAACAAGAAGCGCCTCCACAGGATGCTGTGAACAGCTGCACCAAAATCCGAAGCCCTCTCCTGTCTTTGACCTCCTGGCATGATCAGCTAAGTCCCCGGATTGCCCACTCCATCCTACAGGAGCCCGCCCGTGTCCTACACAGGGCATTGGAACGGCTGCCCTCTGGGAGACTTCCCTTTGCCCCCCCCCCCCCCCCCCCCCCCGTGGGACCAAATGGAGGAAGGCAATCTTTATATATGAAGCTGCCCCCCCCCCCTTTCCTTTCCCCAGACCTGTACACCGGATTTCCATTGAAACACATAATTGTGATGAAATTCTGCAATCACACAACAGCTTCCATGAAAAGAAGTTAAACATCCTAATTAGAGTTTTGTCATGTACTATGCATATTATTTGGTAGAGCTTTTCTGATGAGAAAATAACCAGCAGGTATTGTTGTTGTATAACAAGGAATGTGCCGTTTTGGTTGAATGATTCATTTGTTGTAAACAGAAGGCACATAATTCAAAATTCAGAAGGCATATTAGAGCATTCTTCAGCATGCCCCACTGATTGTATTAATCAGTCCAGCCAGTAGCATAAGCCAGGACACACACACACACACACACACACACACACACACACACACACACACACACACACACACACACACACACACACACACACACACACACACACGCACACACACACACAAACTCACACACACACACACACACTCACACACACACACACACACACACACACACGCACACACACACACACACACACACGCACAAACTCACAAACACACACAAACGCACCCCATTTACATCACATCCACCCCCCCCTAGGCCCGCCGTTTTCTCATTACGTGTCACATCACAGCACAGGAAGAACACGTCAAATCACAACCAATCACACATCTCATCAACCGATTCAATACCACACCTGCCATGCATCACTACGTGGGTGTTTGTGGTCACATAAGAACCAGGAACATACTACTCTAGCCGAGTTGCACAAAGGGGTATAAAGGAATTGGTTGGGATGAGATCAGACCCTTGACTATCAAAGGGGGTTGACGATTGGAATGCAATTTTCCAATGAGATTTTTCCAATGCGTTTGTGTGCATTTGTCTTATCTCCCAGGTACAACGCAAAGAAAAATAAACTGGAATGCACATCGATGCACACATGCGCCCCGATACACACAGCGAGGCACGTTGGAACGGATGCATTTGCATGGGAGGTTGGGTTGGTTTTTCATCACCCTCGTCATCACCTCATCTATTCATCCTGGCGCTCTCTCTGCCGCGACAAGGCTCTCAGCTCTGTGCCATAAATACGTGTCTCGTGAACCACTGACTCAGAAAACCACTGCACGTATATTTTCCTAACGTCGTAATTACCCTGAATAAACAGGGGAATAAAAGAATGAACGGGGGACACGGGGGTTTATTGGAAATTGATAGACCTTAAGCTGTTGACCTAGAGGGGGGCTAGAGGACATTTCCCCGGCCGCCTTATTGCTATGATATATGGTTCAGAGGGGGCGTGCCTTGATTCCCAGAGGGCGTGACGGCTGGAATGGCAGCACTGGGTGTTATCTGGAGACCTCTGTGCACCCAGGAGAGGTAACGCCTGGCCCTGTAGACTCCCAGGTGGAGATGACTTGTTTACGGAACCCCGGCACGCTCCCCTAGGAAACTGGGGCCGTGTCGGAAGAATGCTTACAGGCACAACACAAGAAGGGGAATTTCCGATGTTAATCCCAAGCACATAATCTATCCTCTTTACATATCCTATTTATATTTAAATACCCATTGATCTTTTTGGTCCAACTTATTTTCTGGTCACGGTCATGGGAGGGTCAGAGGTGGGGTGAAGCCTTTTCCAGCAGAATAAAGAAGTAGGAAAGATGCTAGACTGGAAGGTTGAGTCCACTGCAGAGTCCAACCATTCATCCTGGGCATCGGCTCCATGGAAATCAAATCGGAATTTACAATCAGAATGCACAGAGGGAATATGCATACACCCTGAACAGAAGGGGATCAAATACCGGGATTAAACTCTCAATCCCCTTATCGGACGACGAAGCCAGAGCACCAAAGCCGCCCGCCTTGTACGAATCAAGACCACGACAGCCAGACGGTGCACCTGCATCCTCCCGCGAGGCATCTGGCCGCCCCGGCGCAGCATGGTGGCCGTTGATAACACAAGGGGCCCGTGAAGTGTCTGGAGGAGGAGAGAGTGCTAAGCTATTCTTAGCCCATGTTGGCAGTGGCCTCCGGTTCACCGGTCCGGGTCCAACACCTACCTCCGACCTGGTTCATTATGCATGAAGCCGCTCAGAACTCTCCAAACCCACCCCCCCCCCCCCCCCGCCCCCCCTGCAACCGTCACTTCATCTCCCGCTGACGTTACATCAGAGGATGGAAAAATAATGAGGCTTCCCCCATTTAACCGCATTTCTCCTTCCGAGGGGAACTCAGCTGAGTAATTAGGTACAAGCCATTTGCGGTAATGTGGAGACTGGGTTGCAAGCTCATTTCCTGGCCTGCTTCAATGTATGTAGGTATTAGGAGTAATTCGTGTTTCGGCAGGCGAGGGATCACAGAGGAGCTGGCGCAGGTGGAAGTGTTTAAGCGGTGACCTTGCCGACGGATCCGTCTTGAGATTCTGCCACTTTTGACTCCCAGTATCAGAATGTCTGCCAATTGTCTGATGGGTTAGCATTTGTTTTTAGTAGTATACTTTAGTATTTATGATTTAGCACAGTTAATTTGTTTCATCTTTAAATCAAATAGCTTTCGATACAGAAAGCCTATATATAACGTAAATGCACACATCTGGAGTCAGTACAATGCCTTTTGTCCAAAGGTTTTTGATAATACCAGGTAAATATGGGGCCATGTCAGAAAACCTCAAGAGGTCAGTGGAAAATGCCTAACCCAAATGCCATGTATTTGGAAAGGGCTCCAGGGATGAAAGCAAAGGAAGAAAGGCATCTGAGAGAGGCCCTCTTTAATAGGCAGAACTTTAAAGAGAAACCAAAGCACATGCATGGGGGACACATGATGAATATGAAATATGGCAGAGAAATACCAAGCATCAGGGATACTTGGCTCTAATGTCCCTGAGAGAATGCCACAGTTCAAGCCACTGGCTTGCCTAAGCTGTTGGTACCCCCTCTTCCCCACGTGCCGTCGATGTCTGCTAGATCCAATAACAAGGCTTTCCAAGGGCAATGCATGCATGAGCTACCGGCAGTGAGCGTGTGAGTCGGTGTACAGTGGGGGCACTAAAGCAAACACATGCTCTAGGCCGTGTGTGCTCATAGGGTTGGTTGATACAGCCCTCCGAGGAAGGCCAAAGCCACAACACTGTTTCAGATTGGGCCTTTGAAGCATTTTGGTTCCGTTAAGGGCCTCTCCATTGATGTGGCAAGTCAATTTGACCATCATGAAAGGTACCGCTAACAAGTGCCGACGCCAGAGGAAAATAAAAAAGAAATAAAACGAAACAGGCACATGAGAGAGTCCAGTGAGGTGAAATAATCGGGCAGAGCTCTAAAGAAAACCGACCAATCGTGAAATGCCCAACCTTTAAACCAGGGAGATGGCTGGAGACCGTATTAGCAAAGACGTCTACACGAGCGGCCCGATATCATCGAGAACAAAGTTGCACTCTCTGTGGTCGGCATCGTGGCCGACCACGATGCCACAATTGAAAACCAATCCCGTGTTCAGGTTCTCCTGAGATTCAGTGGTCCTAGAAGTCCTTGTTTCTAATATCATGAGCTTAATCTCATTCAAATATGTCTGGCTAAAAAAGGTCTCACTTCCACTTTGATTAAAAGACATTCATAATGTTCCTTCTTGTTTCCATCATGGGCCAGGCGGAGCTAATCTCAGCCACCACGGGCACAAATTAGCCAGCAGTTCATTGGCTCAGGTACAATGAGCCAAGTGAACTTCAATCTGAGAAGATTTAAGTCTCCTTTATTCCATGGCGAGGCCTTTGTGGCAACCGGCACAGTTTTTCTGATGCTATCTCCTCCTTTTTATCCCTCCTAGCCACACATAGAATATGGGGTTCCACACACAAAGGAATATGATGCACTACCAGAAGCCTTGAATGGTCTTACAGTGTCGTTTTTTCTATTCTTCTGAAGGATTCTCTCTCTCCCTCCCTGTCTCTCTCTATCTCCCTGTCACTCGCTCTCTCTCGCTCTCTCTTCTCTCTCTATCTCACTGTCGCGCTTTCTCTCTCTGTCTCTCTCTTTCTTTCTCCATCTCTCTCTCCTTGTCTCTCTCTCACACTCCCTGTCTCTCTCACTCTCTCGCTCCCTGTCTCTCTCGCTCTCTCTCTCTTTCGCTGTATGTTTCTGTATCTCTGTCTCTCTGTCTCTCTGTCTCTCTGTCTCTCTGTCTCTCTGTCTCTCTGTCTCTCTGTCTCTCTGTCTCTCTCTCCATAACTCTTCTTCTCATTCATCTACCGCTAAAGAGTGGAACGCGAGCCGTAATCACGATGCGTCATCGCGATGAAAGAAAAAAAAAACGGATTAATTACGGAATACTGAATGAATAACAATACCAGCGTCCATGAAGTTATTTTAATCAAAAGGGTTGGGGGGACCCTGGATATCTCCAGCAAGACGATGCTAGGCCCCCAACGCTTCATGTTGCGTGCACAGAAATAAAAGCAGCCATTCCTCTATTGCGGCATTGTCTCACTGCTCTCTATGCATTCACTCTAATCAAAAAACACCCAATGGGCGGGGAAAGAAAAGGGTGGGCCGTCTTCATCCCTCACCCACAGAGGAGGAGAGACCCACGGGACGGGAGGGGTAGCTCTCAGGGGAAGGACGAAGCAGTTGGAGGAGAAGAAGGAGGAGGTGGCAGCGAAGGTATAGGAGGAAGAGGAGGAAGAGGAGGACGAGTAGGAGGCTGACAAAGTGTGCTTTTTCAGGCGGCCATTACGGCGGTAATTCAGAGATGGCGGAGCTCAGACACTGGGCTGTGAGCCGGGGGGGGGGGGGGTGGAGGGATGGTGTGGGTAGGATCAGGGCCTCCATTAGGACAGAAATGAGCCTCCAAATGGACTAAGAGAGGGAGCCCGGTGAATAGGTCTCGGCTGAGTAGGGGGGCCGCGGCATGGCAGTTAAACTCAATGGAACCGAACCACTCCTAGCCGGCCTAGGGAAAGAGCCAACTATTTGCCGCTGCAAGAATCTCCTTACCCCTTTGACTGGCGTGGCAATCCTGAAGGGTGGAAGACATTCCACTGATTACCAGTGGAGATGCCTATAGAAAGAAAATAGAGTGGAATATTCACAGCCACTCGGAGGAGTTCTGATCTTCCCCGAATAATGGCAGGCAGCAACCACTCACGACACATCTCAGGTGAGAGGAGGTGAACGTTAAGCACATTCTACCGTATCGACAGTTCATTCAGCCGCCTGCTTGCCTTAGCGCGCGATGCTAGGCCCCCATACGGTGTATTAATACCCAATCCCTTCAGTGCATTCTCCTCTACACAATCCATAGGTTTCTGGGTCAATCCTCCTAAGAGGGAATTTTATAACATGGTTTTAGTCAAGCGGTGATTAAGTCGCATGGGGGTTCCATGGGGAACGATGCCGGTGCGATGGGGCTGCTGGGGTTGAGAGCAGGGCTCTCCTATCTGTTATCCAGGGTTATGATAAAGGGTCGGGACAGAGGAGTAAATGGTAAAAGGTAATGAGGAAAAGGGAAAGACCAGGGCTGGGGATTAGGAGGCAGTGATCATGATGGATACCTCACTCTGAGAAGGATGCGCTGTACATGATATTCCCTTTGCTGATTGCTTTTGGCTAACTGGGAGAAGCCGAGGGAAACGGACAGCAAGATGGAGATAGAGGAAGTAAATCTGTTTCTGGCAGTCGGCGTGGGGGGGGGGGGGTCCTTTAGAATTTATTGGCCAAGATTTGTATTGTAAGCATATGGTCCAAGCATCATGGGAAAGCCGAACAGTTATTTTGCAGATCACAGAAATTGTCCATATCAAATGTGTTTTCAATTCCTCATCCATCAAGAGCCATTGACACAAATGTTTATTTATTTTTGTTGCATGTACCCACTACTGGGCATAGCAATATGAATACATAATCATTCCATTCAATTTCACGCCTAAAAATACACTGTAGTGACGTGTCATGGCTGCCACTGCAGACAAAGATGTAAGGCATCTACGTGTCACACGGAGGAGATCCCTTTTTTTGACACACTATCAAAGCGTCTCTGTTTAACACGCTTGTTGATGTGTTCCAAATCATTGGATGTTTCTGAGTTCAATTTTTCCAAATCACATCAGATTGGTCATTGTCTGATAATTTGTTCAAGCATTAACATCAGTATCGCCATGTGTTGGGAATAGAATAGAATAGAATAACAAAGGCCAGCTTACTGATGTGTACAGATGGCCCTCCCCGTTCATGGCGATGTATAACCCTGACTTCACGGACTGGATGGCGACGACGCGGAGACCCACAGGAATGAGGTTGAACAGAGCTGGAAGACACACACACACAAACACACTCGTGTAAATATCATTTGCAAAAAAATATACCGGCATACATTTTAATCCACACACACACAAACACACACATAAAGAGCAGATACTATTATGCCACATTTGTAGAGTCATTTTAAACCATTTTAAACCACTAATTAAACACATGAAATGCGTCTATTTGTTAATATGCCCCAAAAGACCACCAGGACTAGCTGTTTCTCTGAGGTAATATGTGGGGATAAAGGGCTGCGCGGCTAGTAAACGTGAGTAGCCTGGCATAACCGAGCTTCGAGTGTCCCGCAAAGCAGTTGTAATTGGGGACTCCATCGGTGCGATGCAGATTTAATGGCCCTTTTGTTGCTGCCGCAAAATCCTCAGGCCTGTCGGCTAATGGCTTCTGGTTACACTGGTAAAGAGCGCCTGTGTGTGTGTGTGTGTGTGTGTGTGTGTGTGTGTGTGTGTGTGTGTGTGTGTGTGCGTGTGCGTGATTTTTGTGTGTGTGTGTGTGTGTGTGTGCGTGTGTGTGCGTGTATATGCCTGTGTGTGTTACCTACCTATTAGTTAAACAAACCCTGCTGACCCTATAAGGTAATTGGTATTGATGGATCAGATTCTACTTGTAAGGGGAAACCAATATTTGCGTTTGACTGGAATGGTAACGTTCAGTGAGCAGCAGTTGTTGTCAGCGGCACCTCCTTTTAAGGACGAGAAGAAACAGCGTGGGGAGACATAGTATTTGTGGCTACAGTGTTGTATTGTTTGGACACTTGTTTTTTAATCAGCCTATCAGATGTGACACGTGTCACTGCTCCTTGTGGTGAAGAATGAAAGTGTCAAGCTTGCTTTCGCACTTGCCACTGAAATAGAATCAAGCGGCTAGCCTTGAGCGTAACCAAGAAATGGGGCAGAACAGCCCTGCTAATAGGCCAACTGTTTTCTGATCTATTTTCCTTCTCAGTGGAATTGGCAAATAAACATACTCTGTCTTTGCATAGCCTGACAAACAGCTGAGAGAGAGAGAGATGGAGATGGATAGGGTTGGAATCTGACACGTTTCCGAATATTTGGCAAATAAAAGTCCCTGTGGATATGTCCTTATCAACAGGAGGTGACAAAGAATATGAATATAAAAAATGGTGTCAGGCTACTCACAGGAATTGCTGCTGTCATCTTTGGTCCCATCAAGAGATCCATCGGGGTTCATTTGCAAGTAGTATCCCTGCCTGCAATATAACCTGGTTACTATACCCTTGAGCTGGGGATCTAGAGGAGAGAGAGACACAGAGGGAGCGAGGAGAGAGACAAGGGGAGAGAAGGAAAGAGAGAGGAGAATTTGGGTTTGGGGTAATAGAGGGAGGAGGGTGTGAAGGAAGTAGATTAGTAAACCGTTCAAAAAACACTGAGCAATAATTTAAACAAGAACAACTCTTGGCAATGTAACACATTCAATGTGAGATGTTTTTGTTTTGCTTCGCAGTTAAACGAATAAAAAAAAAACACTGCGTTCATAACGCCTGGTGAGGCAAACAAAATCGTATGAACAATAAGCGGCGCTCCGTGTCTGAGATAGGGCATCCAATTATAGACATATTAATCTGAAGCTGTCGGGCTCCCATAACGAACCCAACAGCACCCTCTCTGGGTGCTCTGCGTGGGATGGAAAGCCGCCAGGCCCTGGGACTTTCTGCCAGCCCAGCGGCCAGATTAGCTCCGTATTCAAATGAATCAGAGAGGAGCTTCACAGACACCAACATTAAAAAAACACTAAGCAGAAATATGGCTGACCGTCATAAGCGGTGTTATTGTCATTCAGTTGCGACAAGAAGCACCAGGCTACAGACGGGGAGAGCCAGAGAGAGGGAGCGAGGTGGAGGGGGAGGGGGAGATGGAGAGACAGAGAGACGGAAAGACAAATGAATGATTAGATGTTTAGCCGTGGTTAAAAGAGATGAATAGTGATGCCAAACAGCAGGGGGATTTCAATAAGGCAGGAATTCAGTGGGTGTGAAATGTCTTCTGAGTTTTATACCAGGGAAAATATTGCCTACACTCGGATTATTAATACGATGGTGCGGTATTTATCTCTGTGTGTGTGTGTGTGTGTGTGTGTGTGTGTGTGTGTGTGTGTGTGTGTGTGTGTGTGTGTGTGTGTGTGTGTGTGTGTGTGCGTGCGTGCGTGCGTGCGTGCGTGCGTGCGTGCGTGCGTGCGTGCGTGCGTGCGTGCGTGCGTGCGTGCGTGCGTGCGTGCGTGCGTGCGTGCGTGCGTGCGTGCGTGCGTGCGTGCGTGCGTGCGTGCGTGCGTGCGTGCGTGCGTGCGTGCGTGCGTGCGTGCGTGCGTGCGTGCGTGCGTGCGTGCGTGCGTGCGTGCGTGCGTGCGTGCGTGCGTGCGTGCGTGCGTGCGTGCGTGCGTGTGTGTGTGTGTGTGTGTGTGTGTGCTGTCACTTCATGCTTTCATCGCAATGGTAGCCATCACCTCAGATTAAATTCTAATAAAGTCCAGAAGGTATATCTGATCACCTTCACCTTCCTGCTTTCACTGTGGTGTAGGGATGTGTGTGTGTGTGTGTGTTTGTGTGTGTGTGTGTGTGTGTGTGTGTGTGTGTGTGTGTGTGTGTGTGTGTGTGTGTGTGTGTGTGTGTGTGTGTGTGTGTGTGTGTGTGTGTGAGAGAGGTGTGTGTGTGAGAGAGGTGTGTGACAGATAGTGAGATAGACAGAGAGAATGACGGCGAGAGAGAGAGAATGGGAGAGAGGAGGGATGTAGGAGTGAGGGAGTTGTTTGCGTGGACCTACACAGCAGTCTGGTTGAGATGGGCGTGCGAGAGTGCGTTGACATGGAAGAGAGATAGCCACAGAGGACTCAGGCAGTCTGCCGAGAGCAGAGAGACAGACGGTTGATGCGTCTTCATGGATTGATTTATTTAGTGTGTTAACTTCCCTGAATATTTATGTCGGGTGATGACCTCAGCAGCCCTTTCAGAGAACATCTCCATGCGGTAGGTGGGAAACACCCTCCAGACCATCATAAGCCTGCTTCTCCATGGTACCTTTGGTTAGTCATGATCTCAACTTCAGCGTGTGTCTACTGTGTTATAGCAGAAGTTATGGGGGAAGACGGCACAGACCCTGGGCCGGAAACCAGGAACTGCAAGGGGCCTTTCTGCTTCATTATCGAGATATTCTTCAGAAGAGAACAAATTTGCGTGCGTGGAGGAATCTTCAGAAGGGGATTTTAATAAGTGTATTCCCACAGAGGCCAGTCTAAAAACGGTGTTAGTTTGAAACCTTCACAGTCACTTTTTTTGCAGTTTACTACTGCAACGGTTTACAGTTTACTATTTTATGTTCGCTAATTACACGCTAAAAGAACCAGCAACCCGATAGATCGAAACAAACCTGCTCTGCAAAGCCAGCTTTGATCTCTACTGTCATCATACTTGATCAAGCTAACATCAAATTCGATTTTTGAGATTACGTAAGTCACATTAAGTGGTGCTCCAGTACTTCCAATTGCATTGTCCAATCAAACCCAGGGCATTCATTCATTCATAAAAAGAGGAAGGGAGAAAGACGTTCTTCCGTTCTGGCGTAGGAAACACCTTAACCAGTGGCCTTTACTTTGTGTGTCACCTACATAGACAGGTACTGTTTGTGATGAACCAAATGGATCCTTTCATCTGTGAACAGTGTGGAAAATGCCAGCCTTCCTTGTGCTGTCAGCTGCCTGGCCCAAGGCTGCTCTACTCTTCCACTCACACGCAGTATCAGTCACATAATCAATGCTGCTCCCAGTCAAGCTCACCTGTTGCAATTTGATGGGCATTGGTGTGCGTGTGAATGTGTGTGTGTTTGTTTGTGTGTGTGAGTGTGGGTGTGGGCGGGAATGTGCGATCGTGTACACAGTACTTTGTTTTGAAATTTCGATGTGCGCATGTGTTGCATACAAATGTGTTTTTATGCCAGTGTGTATGTTTGTGTGTGTGTGTGTTTGTGTGTGTTTGTGTCTGCCTGTTCGTTCGTTCGCGTGTGTGCGTATGTGTGTGTGTGTGTGTGTGTGTGTGTGTGTGTGTGTGTGTGTGTGTGTGTGTGTGTGTGTGTGTATGTGTGTGTATGTGTGTGTGTGTGTGTGTGTGTGTGTGTGTGTGTATTAATTCCCAGCCCAGTGGCCTGTGAAGGCCGGTATGGGGAGAATATGATGGAGCTGACACTTCAAAGGGAGGCTTCTCAGGGCATTGTGGACCGAGCCGGACGGAGGAAGACCAGGAATGCAAATGGACCGATGCATTTATCATATCGGAGCAAACCTCACCTCGCTCTCTCTCTCCCTCCATCTCGCTCTCTCCCCCTTTCTTCCGCTCTTCGCTCCCCGTTTTCCTCTCTTCCCTGCCTGCCCCTCACACCATCTCTTTCCCTCTTTGCAAACCCCATAATTAATAAAGTATGCGTGTACAGATCTCCAACCCACACCCACACGCAAAGGCACTCCCACGCACACGTGCCTTTTCACATGGGTTTTTAATGAGTACACAATACCCCTGTGTGTTCGCAAAAGTGGGGAGAAACACACTCCAATGGCTTTGCGTGACCGATTAATTACGCTGATCAGAAGCAGTAACCCGATCTGAGGAGGGGACATTGATCTTGAGGACAGTGAAGCGAGGGGGTAATCTGTTACAATTATAGGGAAATAAAAGCGGAATGTTTAGGAGGCAAATGTTTGTGTGTGTGTGTGTCTGTGTTTGTGTGCGGTATTTGTTTGTGTGTTGTCATGAGTCTTAATGTTTCAGTTGGTGCAAAAAGAGAGGGAGACAGAGAAATATATATATATGTATATATATATACATATATATATACATATATATATATATAGAGAGAGAGAGAGAGAGAGAGAGAGAGAGAGAGAGAGAGAGAGAGAGAGAAACAGAGAGAGAGAGAGACATAGTGCATGTGTGTGTGTGTGCGTGTTTGCATGGAGGTGAACTTGGCTGGTCCGTCGTACCATAAATCATGTGATGCTGGCGTCCCCAGGGGGAGAGAGCAGCCAGCACATTGTAGCTCACACGGAAGCAGGATTCCCCTTTCCACCACCTCATGAACCACTGTTCGCCCCCAGTGCAGGGGGAACCTATATACACGCTCCATGCACTCTCCAGCATAGCAGCAGAGAAACAGCTGCCTTCTGATTGGTGCAAAGAGAAATCGCTATCTATGGCAAAACAGGTTATTAGCATAGTTGAGTTCAACATTGATTGCTGCATGGGAATATATTGCATTTTAATCCAGTGAAGTGGATTTTCCAAGCCTGATCATGTTTCGTGTATTTCTCAGACTTAATGGCGGTGATCCATTGTTTGGTTACTCTGACGCTCCATGTGAGTCACGTGTTTGCAAAAAGAAAAGGAGGATTAGTCATTGCCGGAGCCTGGCTCATCAAGGTGTCACCCCGAGTCTGAATTAAGTGTGGGGACACCAGGCGAGAGACAGGCGATGTCCAGGGAGGGAAAAGGACTATAGGAGGGAGAGGAGGTTGGGGCCAGGGGGGGTGGGGGGGGGGGGGGGCAGACCAGTATTTAGTTGTTGTTCTTTTGGTTTGTTGGGTGGGGGTGACACAGCACTTTAGTTCTTTGGTGGCAGGCTAGCAGGAAGTGGATGGCTAACGTGCCCACCCCAGCTGACAGCCCACCACCACGATGGCTCCTCGGACTAAAAGCGCTCCCTTTTAGAACGTACGTCATCTTCTTCAAAGCCCTGCGCACAACCCCTTTCCTTCAAGGCAGAGGGTGGCGTTGCTTCTATTCACACACAAAATATCTTTTTAAAAGCCTGACAGTGATTCTCAAGGTGGTTTGGCGGCGTGCCATGCGATGGAAGGAGTTCCCTTTCAGGGAAGAAAAAACCACACAAACAAGCTCTTCGGAACACGTCCAGACCTCCAATCGAGCTCTACAGCGGGCTACTTCAGTCACGAGGCTTTCCCGTCTCTCCTTATCCCCGGCTCCCTTTCCATATGCCACCCGCATAGTCGTGTCATCTTATTCCCTCATTCATTCATCCGTCGCCTCCACTAACTTTCGCTTGACTACGGATGTGAATTAGCATTTTCTGCTAATCAAACCCCGGCCTGTTTACATCTCCAATTTTTCTTTCTGATGTTCAGTGGCGTGAATCTCTCCCTATTTAATACGCAAATAAACAGATGAATGATGGTCTGCCTTTCCGTCTGGATATCTGCACGTCTTTGTGTCTCTCTGTCTGTCTGGGTGCCCGTCCCTCTCTCTCTCTCTGTCTGTCTGTCTGTCTGTCTGTCTGTCTGTCTGTCTGTCTGTCTGTCTGTCTGTCTGTCTGTCTGTCTGTCTGTCTGTCTGTCTGTCTGTCGGTCTGTCTGTCTGTCTGTCTGTCTGTCTGTCTGTCTGTCTGAGTGTCTGTCTGTCCTCTCAATGGACAAGTCCCCGGCAACCGACATGTTTCCTGTGTTTTAAGTGTGAAGAACATCCTGCGTAGAAGAGGATGGTAGGATGGTTTGCATAAAACATACGCACAAACGCACACCCGCACACCCCCCCCCCCCCCCCCCCCCCCATCCCCCCAGTCACATTTCCTCTCGAAGACACCCACGCACGCACACACACAGACACAGACACAGACGCACCGAAGCAGCTGTGGGCTGCCTTCAGCTCTGCCCCTCTTGACCCACTTTGGATGTTTCTGGAATAAGGGTTTTTCCAGCCCGCATAAGAAAAGCCCGCCTGTGATGCCCCGCCCACTCCTCCCCTTTTTCCGTTGTCATGGAAAAAAGGGTTGAAAACGGGCATACTGCCAGCACACCGCCCTCCTCCCCCTTGTCCCCATTCTCCAACCATTTTCACCACCACCACCCCCAGCACCCATACTTTCGGTTCCTCCTCTTCCCTCCCTCGCCTTCTCTTTCACTCCCAGGAGAAGCAGAGGCAATCCGGGGAAACACGACAGGCTGGTCTAACCCGGACAGGTCTGAAAGCCCCCGCTGGCCCCAGCCACTGCTGCTGCTGCTGCTGCTGCTGCATCGGCTGCTGGTGTCGGTGGTGCCGTCGTCTGGCCGCCCTTCGGTTGGTGTCATTCATGGCAAGACAGGAGGGGTTATGAGCGGAGGGGCTGCGATCACCCAATCTAATCTAGTCTAATGTAATGTAATGCAATCGGACGATCTGTCCACATTGTGCAGCCAGAGTTCAGCAGAGAGCTGGGCGGGGAGGTGAGAGGGCGGCCGAGAGCGAGGGAGCGAGAGAGACACACAGCTGGTCGGAGGCTAAGCCGGGGAAACCAGCCTGATCGCTGGTCCGCAATTGGCTTTTGAAATGGGTTCTATAATTAAATTCAGAGAGGCGTTGGAAAACATGTATTTTTTGTGCGTACCAACGCCGTCCGCTTATCATGCGAGTCGTTCTGGATGCGCTGTGATCTTAGCCCGTCAGCATATCACACACAAACGTAGAATTATTCTAGGCTTGGTGTCAAGGTGTAGCCTTGCCCCGCCTTCTCCAGTGTTACCCAATCAGCAATGTTACCCATGTGTTATCTGAAACAGCAATCACACATCATTTGTGAATGTTAATGCAGAGTAGTAGTCTCTGATTAAAAAACAAAAATCCAGATTTGCAATGTTCCTGCAGGTTGACAATATGTTCTTTTCCATGCTGCACATCACGGCCACAACCAATAGACGGAGGAACTCAACAGAAAAAGGACAGGACCGCACTGCCAATCCCAATGTGAATGCCGCTGGGACATAGTTCTCGTCGCCTGTGCTTCGCTGGCACACAATGTCGTCTTGTTGTTGCTTCTTTTTTTGCCAAGAAGGGGCTGAAATGAAGACAACGGCGACGTACGTCTGCCTTATCTCCCAGCGTGTGATTAGCGGCACGCGCTGCCGTATTCACTCTAAATGTCCTTCCGGGATCCGACATTGAATTACGCTCAGGGAAGCCACACCATTACTCTTGCTTAGCCACATGTGCTGTTGCCGAGACACTGGATACAGGGAGATATGGGAGGGGAGAGTGAGAGAGAGAGAGAGAGAGAGAGAGAGAGAGAGAGAGAGAGAGAGAGAGAGAGAGAGAGAGAGAGAGAGAGAGAGAGAGAGAGAGAGAAAAACACCTTTCTGTGGTAGAAAGGTGTTTTACCCAAGCACCTCTTGGGTGCTTCAAGCAATATAACCGATCTGATCCCAGAGTATCCCATGAGGAAGAAATTAATGAAGTAGATTCCCATCAGGCCTTTCATGGCAAATAACTCAAACGAACACCAAAGTGACAATAAAGTGTTTGCCCTGTACTTCACCGCCCAGCAACACCAACCATGCAGGGTGAATCCCAACACCACCGTTACATGTCTGGCTCCTCCGATGCACCGGAGGTGTCTTCAGACCGCTCCCAGCCCCACCCTGACGTCTCTGCCAGGGGCCCCCGCGGGCCCCCTGCCGCCATTAGACCGATGTCAGCTCGTCCAATAAGAAGACGCTGTCGCAGGTGTGTTTGAGTGTTGGTTAATTTGCCACGTTGTTGGTCAGCCGGGTATGCTATAGCTATACTATATTTATGCTTGTGCAGTGGAATATACCTTCCCTAAACAACAAGGACATGTGTATACTAAGATGTACAGCACAGCACCAAAGGACATCTACGCCTCCTCTGTTAGGATGTTATTGCTGCTGCCTGCCCGGCCCGTTTCTCTTGGCATAGCTAGGTGTGAATTCCCTCTCCAAATGAAAACACCTCCTCTCCAGATGTGTTAGTGGAGAGTTCAGCAATTGGGCCAAAGCCTCGAGATTCATAACAAACATCGACAAGACGGGCAAAAGACGGAGTCGGCACATGGTGGCCGTAAAGTGGACAGGGGATGAATCGTGTACAAGGTGACACTGGGACACACATGGACGCTCGAGAAAAAATACTGAGGATCAGGGCGGCTGCCAGACAGAAGGGCAGCAGCTTGTGGTCTCCCCACCTTAACCTAAGGCCAGATGTGAGCTCCTTGGTAGTCAGGCCTCTGTGCACAAATCCATTTTAATGGACTACTAATCCACTGTAATCTTCATTTATTTAATATTTCCTGTCATTTAACGGTTCAGTTTTTTTATATAATCATAATCCCATGATTATAATGGGGCAATACTATCTAGGTTTTGGACATCAAAACATAAATATCAAAGAAAAATGTATAATATTTGATACATTGAACCGGGGAATTACAAAGGACAAAAACGGCGTGGATGATGATGAATGCAGCAGGTTTTGTACCTGTTGCATTTTACATGAAATGCTGCCATCGTTCAGAGCTCAATACGAGTGAATGATAGTGCAAAGAATAATCCCGTTCGATTGACAGGCAAATGGTATATGACATTTTCATAAGTGGAACGAACATCAACGATTGGTATAACGGGCCCTGGCAGACGGATTCGAACAATGCGTGAAAAATAGAACGAAGGCGTAACCCCCATTACGCGGGGATGCTGACCTTCTTGCTTGCATATAAACGTCTTTCATTTTCTGCTTCTGACGACATGTGCTTATGAACAAAGTGGTTCAGCAATTTCTGCGTAAAACGATTGTGGCCCCCTTTTTTTCCGAGCACAGTGCGAGTTGACAGATCGTTAAAACTGCACGAACCAATAAGGGTTGACTATAGTCTGAAGGCTGTCATATTGCGTTTAATCCCGAGGCAATTGTTGCACTCGTTCATCCCCATGAGTGCTTCAACCACTGAGTTTGTGACTATAGGTTAATGAAGGCCTTACCGTGTAACCGGTCATTTCCCCTAAAGCAAAAACGCTATGGCCAAATTAAGGAGTGTTTTTTACTACATTTACTACAATTTACTACATTTTCTATATCTTAATACAACTGGCAGTGAATGGGACTCGGTCATCGTGGCCCTATATATAAGGGCGATCAACCAGTGGCTGTCACGGCTAAATGAATGTATGTGTGCTGGTTTATATTGACCGGCACACCTGCACACACGCTCAGATTCGACACACCGAGAACGCACACACACACACACACACACACACACACACACACACACACACACACACACACACACACACACACACACACACTCGCACACACACACACACACACACACACACACACACACACACACACGCACACACACACACACACGCACACACACGCTCACACGCACGCACGCACGCACGCACACACACACACACACACACACACACACACACACACACACACACACACACACACAGGCACAAACATACACACGCACGCATGCGCGCACGCACGTACACACTACATAAAGTTCCTCACACCTTGTCTCCGTAGTCGTCGCTTCTTGAGGCCGAAGATGCGCACTTTAGAGAAGATGTCGACCAGGTTCCCATTGCAGAGCCCTTTGTTCTTGTTGGGGCTCTTTCGCCGCCGGTTGGTGGCGGGCCGGTCTACATGCTGCTCTCGTGCCTGTCGCTTTTGCCTGATCAGGCCACTAGCGATGGCAGCAGCCATGTCTTTTACAAATCACCTCGCAACTGCTCACGTCCAGTCTGCGCGCACGGAGCACAGACTACACATAAACAACCCGCCTCTCCGAGCTCCTGGCCCGGATCACAGTCCCATTTTTGCGCTCCGAAGCGGTCCTTTCAGCGTTGGAATCGGGTATTATAACGCTGTTTTTAGAAGTGTGCGCAGTGTCTGTTACTGTCGAGACACTACATGGTAACGCTGAGATGAGACAGCCAGGTGTCAATCGTCGTTCGAGTTCTTCTTGGACATCGTGGAGGAGAAAAATAAATATGTCACTTCATATTTATTTCCATATTGCCGTCATGAGCAACAAAAAAGACACAAGTCAGCCCGCCTCAGGCGGACAGAGACAGCATATGATCAGTCATACCTGCACGCTGCTTTACATGGCATTGCCTAACGCTGAGACGTTGTCTCCCAGCGCCTCCTAAATTGTCCAGGACGAGCTGCAGTGATTTGCACTCAACTCTCTCCTCGCTGCGTCTTCATCTATTTCCTTATTTTATTCTTTTTCGAATATCTTTCAATAAATCGGAATATCTCGCATATCAATGAACGGTTACGGTGCCCGCGTCTTCGCCGCCGCCGGGCAATCAAACGAGCGTCGACGCCTCTGACGACGTCGGCTATCCGACCATCGGAGCGGCGGTTTGGGCGAAGCGGCGACGTCTAGGAGTTTTGCGATCGCTCATCCGCCACGGAGAACGTGTGACGGCCGTTTTCCATGACAGGCGCTCGGAGACGTGTGCGAAAAGGCATCGATGATGTGCGCTGACTGCAAGTTCTAACGGAATGCGGACAAGTTAAGTTATGGTCCGGTCACAGAGCCAGCCAGCCAGCCAGCGGACCCAGCCACAGCCTTCCCCCGAGGTTGATGCGTAATCGAGTGTTTTTCTTCTTTGTAATCCTTGTGATATTGTTATTATTTGTATGCAGCAACAACACAAAAGAAGCTCAGACACCAGTGGTCACACGACGGACGGCTGTGCGCGACAGGAACCCGGGAGCAAAAACTGGTACCAAAGCGGATTGGAGTCCTGTGAAGAATACGTCTGCATTGTATGGCAGCTGCATACAAATTCAAAAGAAAAAACTTCCAACGCCCCGAGAGGCTGCAGAGACATTTCGACTTCGATAGACAGATGTGTTTTCTATCCACATCGATTCTACCGCGCGGGAGATTCTATGGCGATCGGTGCGTAAAAATACAATATAGAAGAAAAAATAGGCGAGCTTCAGCCATGAACGTTGAATGAATGGCCACCTGAACAGTTGGGTAGTGCAGCGGTCACTCGTTCACTGTCCCCACATAGATCAGATCCTCCCAATCAACAAGTCCTCGCGGCGACTCGTCCCCTTAACGTACACACACACACGCATACACACACACACCACGCCACACACATACACACACGGCTATGCCCTGCCTCGCTCCCTCCCTCCCCTCTCGACCGAGCGCGTCAAAGCCCCCGTGCTTTAGGGAAAATCATCAGCGGGAGGGAGGGGGGGCGGTATTAATGGTTTGGACCGGTTATGAAGCTGTTTGGATGTCTTCTGGTGTGTACGTTGAAGAATAGGTCGACGGAAGGCGTCCGTGTGATCTGATTGGGTTTGGGCTTTTGGTGGTTAGGTAAGGTCAACACAATTTGGTGACTTCGTTCAATTCATGGGTTTCCCTACAGCTAATTTGGGAAATGGGAAAGTTTTTCTCACCGTAGAGGGATTTTTTTATTTTTTACAAGAAAAACTCATCCTCCGACGGTCTTGATGAGTCCTAAGTGGTTGATAGACTGTATTTATTTAGTGGCGCCACCATTAATGACTTTGGTTTAGGGGACGCTTTTATCTTAACGGATTTACAGTGTTTTCAAAGACAAAGGTCATTATTGTTCAGAGTGATAATGCCCGTCAAGGTGGCCCACAGGTGGGCTGTAGACACCGAGCAGACCAGAAAGCCCCCAGAATATCGTCCCTATCAAAAAATTCTAAAAGCGAGAAACATGATAGATATAGATGTCGTTACATTTGAAAACGACAGCCTGGTTTTTCATAATAATAATAATATAATTATTTTTTTTTGCCAAATTGCCAATTCATATTAAATCCTAGTTTTCATTATGGTATTCAATCATGTCGAGCTAAGGGATGGGTTCACCAACACACCTGCATGTCACACAATTCACATTTTATAACTCAAATTATATCGCCAAATGAATGAACATGAATCGGCTTCAACAGCAAATAGATTTTGCTGTACAGAAGGACCGGCCACCCTGGACCCCGTAACTAGTGCTTTATGACGTGCGTAATGCATGCTGCTCCCTGGCTCCTTAGCGGTTCTAGCACCATGGACAGCACCACTCCTCCCGGTAGAGTCTCCACGGTGATTCACACGCATGAGGAGCAGGAATCCTGCAGACCCCGTCCTCTCTGACACCGTGACAACGTTCCAGGTGTGATTGGAAACCCAGCACAATCACAAACTGCTAGAATCCAATCTATGTGTGTCGTTATAATAACGCGTAAGAACACCGTCGTTCCCTCAATTACGAATCCCGTTGGGTTCTGTTGAATCAAGGCAAAACATGCAACACTACAACCTACCCTTCTTGTTTTCAAATGAATTCTCAATCTCGTGTATAGCCCACAGAAATTAAAACTCAAGAGAGCCATCTGCTGTTTGTCGGCGTCATTTAACATCTGGCGCGTTGGGGATTCGGAGCGCAACACGTTTGGGATCTCCGTCTGCACAACGCACTTGTTGAAGCAGACACACCACATATTAGGGAAAATGGTCGTCTAGCTTGCTCAGAGTGATTATGTTGTATCTGGCTCAAATATAAAAACCCGTTTAAACAAATCACAGCTGACGCTTAAAACCACAGCCTAGCCTAATAAACGAATTATCATCGTCAGTTTATAGCTCGTCTCTATAAGCCTATGATGTATCGTGGAGGAGGGTCGCTCTGCAGCAAAGATGCAGATCAATGGTGTGTGTGTGTGTGTGTGTTAGTGTGTGTGTAGGGGGTGGGGGTTCTACTCTTCTGTGCACAATATTTAACATGATGGGTTTCAACGCGAAACTCAAACCGTGAGCGGATTCCTTGAGTCCACGTAGGCTACTTTAACCTATTCATTCGCGGCGGATGGTATATAGAGTTCACCTATGCCGTGTCTCTCTCTCGCACACTGCCGGGTGGCTCCGAGTACTACACGGGTAAGTCACTGCAGTTAGCGAAGCCACCAGCAGCGGACACTGTCTCCTCAACAATAGTCCCCTCAGTCCTGGGATGCGCACGACGACGCAGTGGTGGTGGAGACCGGGAGAGTTCTCAGAGAGAGACTTAACATAAATGGTGATATATGCGTCGCTGCTGAAACGATTATTATGAATATAAATGATGATATATTGCTCTATGGCGTGAAATTGCAACACCCATCAGCAATATGTGTACATAGGCCTAAGCATTGTTAACTAAATGTTTTTTGTTGGTTTTTTCGAAAATTTAATATTAGAATGTTACTATATTGATTACATCTACGGAATCAGATTGACACTGTTGGTGTGGCATTTTAATAAATTAAAAAAATAAGATAGAAATCTCATTGCTTGCCTCAAGTGCTGTGTGTAATACCCTTTCCTTTAGGCCTGCTGTCTAGAAACAACACAACTAATCCAAACATATTGAAACAAAGCAAAGCAAACCTTACAATGACAACTTTGGCAAGAGGGGGAGCAGGAGAGAGTAGCAGTGCCCAGCCACCGATTCTAACTCTTCAACTGCACCACACAGACTTCAGGGGGAGGGCAGGAGGGAGGGAGGGGGGAGGGAGGTAGGGGAGACGTGTGGACGGTCTGATACGCTTTCCAACAGAAAGAGCACATGGAATAAAAAAATAAAAACACTGCAAGCCTGACCAGAGCGCGGAAGACCACAGGAGACACTCCTGAGGCCTGACGAGTCGATTACCGAGCCGTCTGAATTGATATCACACCAGCCATCCCGCGACCCCCTTTGCTTCCTATTAGAGGAAGGATAGATAAGGCAGCGCCTACATACCTAGATGCCTCTTCCTCCTACACGAGAACTTGCGCGAGTCCATGGCAGGGCAGACCGCCCGCTCCCACGGCGACCGGACCGAGACCTTTCCCCCCTCGGTAACATGGCTTCCGGAGGCTTCTAAAGCCTCTACTTATAGGGCTAACGTGGTTAGCGTCCAGCCACCGTCCGCCCCAATGTGTTCACATCAATTTGTCCCATAAAAAGTCTAAACAATGACACGCCGCTTCTATAGATGTTTGCGCTGAATGCCACGAGAAATGTGAAGGACATAGATGGTTTTATTGTAGTTTAAATGTTTGTTTGGGAAACCGGTTAGAATGTCATCAAAGTTTTATGTATTTAATATACAGGCTCGCATGCGTCAGAGAGTATATGATGGTACATCTTAGGGGGGGGAAACTAGCCTAGATATGAACACACATGATTCATACAAATAAGGTAATTTCAAAGAATCATTCCGTCTGTCCATTACCGTTTCTCTTCCTGTGTCGTTGACATTGCAATCAAGAAATATGCCCATAGAAAGCCATCTGCCCACAGTGCTGTTTCTGTGGATGTGCCAAGGCTGAATGAAGACTTGGGAAGCCCCCCCCCCCCCCCCCCCGATCTCTCTGCTCATCAGGGCAGATCCAAGTCTAATGCGATTTGCATCCCAATTATCAAGAGGTCAGGTGGCCGTGGGGCTGGAGGCAAACCTTGATGGGATGAGAAGGACGGTCGATTCTGTCTATTGGGGGAAGGGATGTCTCCCCCACCAACACCACCACCACCACCACCACCGCCCCTACCACCACCACCACCCCTACCACCACCCCCCCCGCCCCTACCACCACCCCCATCTCCATCACCACCACCCCCACCACCACCCCCACCACCAGCATCCCCACCCAACACTATACCCTCACCATCAACCCCACGCCACCCCTACCGTCCCCACCATCTCCATCATCACCACCCCCCCCTGGTGGAATAAAGTCAGCAGGTGCTCCCAGCGTGTGAAGGCCCAGAGCGTCATGGGAGGAGAGAACAGCAAGAAAGACAGAGAGAAAGAAAAACAGAAAGAGCGAGAGAAAGAAAGAAGGAACGATAATCCGACTTTTTCTCCTCACAGCCTGAGGAGAAAAGCTAATTTAATTGAAAAAAGAGTAACGGCTTTGCTTATCAAGGCTTTGTCCCCCCACTCCCCCACCGCCCACATGCTATGGGACTCACAATCAAATCCTGTAAATGCCACGAGTCCATCTAGTGAAGCAATCAGAAAAAGGGCCAGATTAGCCCATAAAGAGCCCAGTCTATCAAGCACACAAGTGCTTCTGGAGCTGTGTGTGTGTGTGTGTGTGTGTGTGTGTGTGTGTGTGTGTGTGTGTGTGTGTGTGTGTGTGTGTGTGTGTGTGTGTGTGTGTGTGTGTGTGTGTGTGTGTGTGTGTGTGTGTGTGTGTGTGTGTGTGTGTGTGTGTGTGTGTGTGCGTGCGTGCGTGCGTGCGTGCGTGCGTGTGTGTGTGTGTGTGTAACTCGTTATTTGTGATTGATTCTCCTCTTTATTTCCCAAATCATCAATGTTTTTACTTAGTAAATCCTTCAATATTCGTACTACTTGAGAGGGTTCGATTGATTGTGGACTAAATGCCCACGTTAGGGCCAATCCCTCAACTCAGAAGGAGCTTTGCAGTCTCCCACGGGGGGAGTGCAACGGGTGGTATTGCTCTCCCTGGTTCCTGCTGTGAATGAGCTGCTACGTGTACACATACAATACACGGGTTGTACTGACTAAGCCAGCAACACAGTCTCAGCATGGCTTCTGGTGACGGGGGGTCCGTCTCCCATGAGGAGGGGGGGTCGGGATTCAGACAAGGGTGTAAAGACCCCCAGCAGGGGTGTGTAATACACTATGGTATACTGTAATGCAATAAATGATGATTCTTTATTCATTCAACAGTATTTCGAAACCATGTGTGGTATAGCAGGCAGTATCAGACCGGTCTTTCAACGTTTTATTTGTGTTTCACCTAGATTTATACAGATGGGTCTCAAGGCGAAGCACCTGTTATTCAAGAGAGACATGATTTTGCAGCATTATCGTATGTGATGAATATGGACGTCTCACTCCAAAAGAAACACAAAGAGAGGCTCACATTCACAATCAGAGATAGAGAGCGAGGGACTCTGCAGAAAGAGGAGGAAAGAGAGGATGGAGGGCTGAGAGGGTTAGATTCAGACACACCGGGCTGGGTCGACAGTACTCGCCGTGATCACAGCTTGATTGTCCGATTGAATTCCTGCTTACCGCGAGGACGCTCCACTTATGAGGCCTCACTTGTGCTGGTTGGTGCAGTGGCCGGGCTCTCCCCAAGGGGAGCTCAGGAAGAAGGTCAAGCAGATCCACAGCTAATAGGAACACTGTAGCCGAGGGGGCTCGCGTCGTGTGCCTTGGACATTCAAACGGCCAGAGATAACCTGATTTCGGTGAGAAAAGGGGACCAGCTACACTCTCAAGCACGTCGAGGCAATTTACCGTCTACAGCCTGAATGACAGTTCCAATCAAAACGCCATTCTCTAATACCACCCATTATCCGGGAGGAAAACAAAACAAAATGGAATGCATTGTTGCAGAGTTTTTCAGAGAAAGAGGACAAGCGAAAGGAAGCTATAGAAATATGAACCGCAGTTGCGTAAGGATGAAGATGAATTGCGTCGAGAGTTACAGCGAGAGATGAGGGAATACTGTTCACACGCATTGGATCTTTTTGTTGTAAACCAATGTCTCTGTTTTGCGCACACACACACACACACACATTCACATAAACACAACCATACACACAACCACACGCACAACCTGACACTCAAGAGCTAAGCCACACACACACACACACATACATGTCCACACACACACACACACACACACACAAACACACACGCACACACATAAAATCACACACACACACACACACACACAGACACACACACACACACAAACACACACACACGCACACACATAAAATCACACACACACACACACACACAGACACACACACACACACACACACACACACACACACACACACACACACACACACACACACACACAAACACGCACACACCTCCTTTGATGGTGTAGTGAGTCTGCAGCAGGGGTAGAAAGTGCATTGTCAGCACCGCTACAGCGTAAGGGCTTCCTTGGAGAAGCCCTGAGCAGTGTTGAAGAATATCAATTAGTCTATAGCCCTCTCACAGGCCAGCCTTCAGCGTGTGTGCGTGTGTGGGTGTGTGTCCCAAGTTGCTATATGGAATTCGATGCTATTCAATATCTACAAGCACGCATGTGATATGTGTGTGAAATAATGAGCTCATCCAGAAGTGAGGGCACACGCCAAGCTTGTGTGTGTGTGCGTCTGTGAGTTTGTACATGTGTGGGTGTGTTTGTGTATGGGTGCGTGTGTTTTTGTGAGAGAGGGAACAAGAGATAACGAGAGAGATATGTGGTGGTAATGAACCCGGGCCTATGCGTTGACATCTTCATGTTTTTGATGAATGTATGCATGTATGTGATAGGCTGGCATCAGGCGTATGCGTCTCGTGTCTAAAGTATGCCGTGTCTGCTGCTAATGACCTGGGAATGTGCATACATCGTGTTGCAAGTAGGTTACGATTAGCATAAAATGTGTGTGCGTGTGTGTGTGACTGTGTGTGTGTGTGTGTGTGTGTGTGTGTGTGTGTGTGTGTGTGTGTGTGTGTGTGTGTGTGTGTGTGTGTGTGTGTGTGTGTGTGCGTGTGTGTGTGTGAACGTAAGGAGCCCATGAATTTACTCAAATTAGGGGGCGGAGACAGAGCATGCATCATGTTTGATGGATCTGCAAGGAGTTTAAAGTTGGTAGGAGTTGGTCGCCCCCAACACACCACTCAAACCGAACCAGGCCAGCTAGCACTACAGGGTACATTAGTTGGCTGTACTCCCGGCGCAGTTAGAGGAGACACCTACATGGGGGGAAAGTCTTTAAAATCGGAGGACGGAAGCGTCGCATAGCTCTCCCCACCTCTCACTCCCACACACCCCAGTTTCCAAACACACACAAACGTGCACACCCGCGCTCACACGCATACACGCACTAAACACACAAATATTGCCAAATTCCAAAACACACAAACATCAATACATCAGCAACAGGCACACAGACCCAAAGCCAATTCAAACGTCGGGTCGGGCGTTTTTGTGTAAAAGCACAGAACGATCTAAAACAACGTTTTCTCTTGAATTGTGTGGTGCGATGTTGTCGCACAATAACTCACATACTCTGTAACATTGATTGAAAAGAGTGAAACACCTTTGCTGGCAGGTGCCCACATAACAGAGTCATCGGTATGCCATGCAGGCCATTACCGAGCTTGTCAATTCATCAACCGTGACCCGCACTGGACAAAGCGCACTGAAACATGAGCGCTTATACCTCATTGAGGGGCCCTGCACGTCGCTGAAGCCGTGATTTAATGTCTTACTGGGCCTCCATAAGGGCAGGGCAATTCCTGGCACGCGCCACCCGTACGTCCCCCATGAGGCCGCCGCTTATGGAGGAACCGCGGCCCCTTTAGCTGCATGGCTGAGTGGGGGCGACTTTCCCTCCGGAGATAATGAAAGGACGATGGTGACTGTAATGGAGGAAGATATGACGCTGATGGTCATTAGAGGCTGTTTTACTGTAAATTGTCCCCTAACCTCCCTGTCCTGACCTACCCCCCCCCCGCCCCTCCCTCACATGGTGACTAGCCACACTCCTCCTACATGTGGATATAGTGTGTGTGTGTGTGTGTGTGTGTGTGTGTGTGTGTGTGTGTGTGTGTGTGTGTGTGTGTGTGTGTGTGTGTGTGTGTGTGTGTGTGTGCAAGTATTTCTATGGCTTCATTAAAACAGGTGAATGGGTCAGGGGAAATGGCAGGACTACATCATAACGATCTATGTCTATGCATTAAGTATGACATCAATCAAACACTGTCTCTCCACAGATTTATCAAGAACGGCAGAGTGTGTGCGTGCGTATGTGTGTGTGTGTGTGTGTGTGTGTGTGTGTGTGTGTGTGTGTGTGTGTGTGTGTGTGTGTGTGTGTGTGTGTGTGTGTGTGTGTGTGTGTGTGTGTGTGTGTGTGTAAGTATGAATGCGCGTGTGTGTGTGCATTTCTGTGCTGTCATATGGAACACAACACAACAGCACTATGCAGATTCCTTTTCGAAAAGGTTAAATTAGCATGTAAAAAGCTGCATACATATTGGTATGAGAAGGGACCACGGCATAAAATAAGAATAGGTACATATATAAAAAGACAATACATACAATGTGAAGAGCCTGCTTGGAAAAATTGTGTAAAAGTGGCAAAAATGTGTAAATCTTCATAGAAGGAACGCTAAGGTAATCATCCCTGGAGAAACAACAGGCTGGAAGATCTGAATAATTTACATTTACTGTTGAAATCTATTACTGGGTGCTTTAAATGCAGAGCGGGAAGATTACAGCCGGATGTGCACACACTGCTCATTCAGTATCCACTGAGGCCCCATCCAAACTGAATAAGGTACAGGGTTATGCAATAAACCGCTCTAGGCTTTGGTTTAGTTTTTC
>NC_079431.1:5800391-5873760 GCF_026213295.1 Gadus chalcogrammus
AGAGATAGAGAGAGAGAGAAGAGAGAGAAGAAGGAGAGAGAGAGAGAGAGACAGAAAGAAAAAAGAGACAGAGAGAAGAGAGAGAGAGAGAGAGAAGAGAGAGAGAGAGAGAGAGAGAGAGAGAGGATAAACAGCGGCGAGATAGAGAGAGAGAGATAGAGATAGAGAGATTTTAGAGAGAGATAGATAGCATAGAGAGGAGAGAGTATAAAACAGGTAGAGAGAGAGAGAGAGAGAGATAGAAAGAGGATAGAGAGAGAGTAGGAGAGAGAGAGAGAGAGAGATAGATAGAGAGGAGAGAGAGAGAGAGAGAGAGAGAGAGACCAATGCGACAAACCATGGAATATAACAAAGTTTGTTTTGGTGGAGAATAAAGATGAAAGTGTGCCTTCCTTAGTGACCAACTTCCTGCAATGAAATAAAAATCCAGTATAGTCTGTTTCCTCTCATGAAACAGAATTATAAATCAAAACTTATCAAAGGAATACTTCAAAAAAATTTATCCTGTACCCCATTTTCCAATAATTTTGGGTCTAAGGGACTAATACGGTCAACAATTTTTGAACCAAGTCCCTCAAGGAGAACTCTTGCCATGAATTCAATTGCTGCATCGTTGCAGCCTATATCCCTATTGCCATTCCAATCTCAACTCTCCCATGCCCAAATCAGTGCGATAGCACTAATCTTTCTGTAGTCCAATATAACAAACTATGTACCCTCCAGCTCTCACTCAGTTTCCGCCATTCTATCCGTGGACCAACTCAACTCTCGCAAGACTTCTTCCTGGGTGAGACTTGGTTGAACACGATAAACAGTCCGGACCAAAGCGAAAGGCAAAGAAACAAGTTGAATTTCTCTGCAGGGAACCTTTCCATAATGTAAGTATATGTGGGAGTTAGCTTTTTATGTACGGTGACGCAATGTTATTGCCCCAAAGGATTACATTTCAGCTTGTTTCACAGTGAGTTTATCCTGCATTAGTCCCTTAGACCCACAGTGATCTCAAAATAGGGTCCAGGTTGAAAACGTTTTCCTTTAAGTGAACGAGACGTGTATGCGTCATATAGAAAAAGGATTTTTCTAAACGATGATTCAACAGTCAGTGACATGGTGGGCGGCAGATCTGAATGGTGGACGTGTTGCATTCTGAATAATGTGCTAAACGTTTACGAAGGTTTACGAATTCTAAAGAGCTGAAATATCTGCACAAATATTGTTTTATTCTGGTTGGGTCAAATGTACAAAACCACAGGGAGTTGCACTGCAAGTCTAACATGATTCACAACCGTTTTGATGAAGAACAAGTTTGTCTGTTTGTCTTTTGTATTGTATTACAGAGCAGTGTAGGTATTTGTTGTATATGCGGATAAGTGGTGCTTGGAAAAATGTATGTCACCAGGAACCTATCCATTGCAAAGTGGATGTGTTTTTCGTTTCATAGCGTCCCATGTTCCTTATAAGAGAACCAAGCACTTGTACCTTTAAATCTCAACAGGGTACAGAATACATACTAAAAACACTTGTATTCACATAGACACTGACGTGCAGCCTACCCATGCATCCAGACTCCTAGACACACACACACACACACACACACACACACACACACACACACACACACACACACACACACACACACACACACACACACACACACACACACACACACACACAATTGTTTTTATTGGAGTGCTCAAGAGGTTTCATTCCAGTGCCGTGGTAGGTGAACGTCACTGGGCAAATATCATGTCTCTCCTCGTGGCTCTGGCCTCATTCTAACACAATTAGATGGCATCCTGGTCCTGAACGATGGCTCGGAAACATCATTACCTTACAGTTCATTGACGCAGAAAGCTGTTTAACCCTGCAGTGACAATGGGTAGGTGATGGTGAGGCATGAGCACTGGCACTCAGTGGAATAGAAATGCAACGGCAAACGGGTCAAAGGCACCCTGAAAGATAATTTA
The DNA here is from genome assembly GCF_026213295.1 of Gadus chalcogrammus. Classification (NCBI taxonomy): domain Eukaryota; kingdom Metazoa; phylum Chordata; class Actinopteri; order Gadiformes; family Gadidae; genus Gadus; species Gadus chalcogrammus. Next base: position 5,802,359 of record NC_079431.1, read on the forward strand.
TTATGGGACGGATTGTGTCTGTCAAGAGGTTAAACAGCTGCCTTGATTACACTGAGGAAAGCTAAAGAGATAGCTTATTTTTAGATCTCACCTTACGTGACGCAACGTTTCTTACTCAATTTCATCTATTTCGGACATCTAAACCATTTATATGTCCACCTTCCACCTGAAGTTTGGAAACCAAAAATGAAAAGGATTTTTAATGCAGTCAAGATGGAAATCGGTTAATTTGCTCAAATCCATACAATGTAGATAGACCAGCAACCCAAAATAGTCATGGCTTCAACTGTTTGTGAATGCAATTTTCTGAGTAAAGCAACATGTGCTGACGAGACACACACACACACACACACAAGCATTCACACACACACACACACACACACACACACACACGCACACACACACACACACACACACACACACACACACACGCACACACGCACACACACACACACACACACACACACACACACACACACACACACACACACACACACATACACGCACATGCAAAGTGAAATTGGTAGCGGCGTCTGCTGCGTCAGAGCAGTGCATCGCTGATCCGTCCCTGGCCGAGGCAACGGATGAGGAGAACAAGGAGAACGTTGGTTCAGGAGGGATGAGAGACACTGGTCCCTGGGGGTTCAGCAACACATGAGACATTGGTCCTTTGTGATTTAGCAACACAGGGGCCTCAGGGGGGCGCGTACAAAGTGCAGATGAATGATGAAGAGGGAGGAGGACCCCAAGGGGGCGGAAGAAAGACAGACAAACTGAAGGACAGGCCGACTGAGTGAATGAGTTTGGATGGCTGTTCCGCTGATGGTATGGGTCGAACGTTGTTATATCTGTGTGTGTGTGTGTGTGTGTGTGTGTGTGTGTGTGTGTGTGTGTGTGTGTGTGTGTGTGTGTGTGTGTGTGTGTGTGTGTGTGTGTGTGTGTGTGTGTGTGTCTGTGTGTCTGCATGTCTGTGTGTGTGTCTGTGTATTTTAATAGAAATCAAATGCAAGAGTAAATGTTTCCGACCAATGAGAGGCAGAAGTGATTGTTCCATCAGCTCTCCGATACCAACAGCGGCTGGACAGACAGCGCTCCATCTTTGGTGGAAGGATGCTCAGGTGGTTATTTGAGAGACATTAAGGGCCAGTCGATTTTTATATAAGCACTCTCCCAAAACAAAGGCCGTTCATAGTTCTTCACTAACGGAAAACATAAATATTTTTATGCAATCAATTTCAAACGATAAAAAGACAATCATTTAGTGTAGTATAAATTCAAAGTATTAATTCAAAGTATGAGGCACCTTCTCTAAACGGCAATAACATTAATCAAAGTCAATATATTTTAAATCTTATTTGGCACTCAACTGTGTTGGGTAACTTTCCTTTTAAAATCAACTAATAACATCACAAGATTACTGTTAAGAGTTACTGTACTTTTGCAATTCCACAAACGAAAACCCCTTTGTGATTCCTTTCGCAGGTTGGTAATTGTACAGAAGGCTTGTAGCCTACTGCATGTCTATCTTTGTCCTGTACTTCACGCCATTTACTGGTTAACACAATGAGCTGACGAAGTCTCCCGTGGGACTGCCTTGTCTACAGAGCCGATGCTGATGGTGAACCCACTGACATAACGAAGCCTGTATGCAAAAGGTGCTTTAAAACAGTGAGGAGGCACTTCAAACCCTGCCAAGTGCCTCAATGACTGACACCAATACCTCGCCAAGGAGGACATAACACAAAAGTGTAGCGAATAAACTAGCTGGCTAGCCAGTTGGTAGGATGGTGATGAGCTGCTAAGATACATGTAGCGTAACGCATCAATGTCAGGACTAATAGGCATCTTGCTAGCTGAGATAGACATGCACAGCAGTCCGCTACCAACCAAGGCGTTAGAAAAGAAACCAAAACACTACGAGTAACAGATGCTTATTTGAAAAATGTAAATAAAGAACTACTTACTTGATTGCAAAGCTACAAAATCACAACAAAATAAGAATCTGAGCACTTTCGAGTGTTGCTACCGTTTTAGAGTATATTGCTTTCTTATGTTTCCTCTTCATGTGGTGAACAAGGTGTGCCACAGAAGCCACAGCCAGTGAACGGGCAAGGCATGGTACCGAGTGGGGGGGAGCCATACTTTGCTGCTTTTAGATCTGCTAAATTAACCTTGTCAACAGCCTGAGGAGGCACAGAGTTACCCGCAAAAAACCCGCTCGGTTCACCTCCGACAACAGGAGTTTAATATTTTAAACGCCTTTGACACAAAGCTCGGACACTAAGCTGCACTGGACCGTTGACAGAATCCACAGACTCAGGTCTGCTCTCTCTCTCGTGTTCTCTTTTACTTTCTCTCTCTCTCTCTCTCTCTCTCTCTCTCTCTCTCTCTCAGAGAGACAGACTTTAGAGACAGCCCTTTGTCTCACTCTGGAGATGGAGAGAGAGGAGAGAGGACCCCAAGCACACCTTAAAACAAATGTTGCAGAATTTCTAATTTCTCTTTAACTCCCTGCACTAAAAACTTTGACTCGGACACAAAAGTACTTCCTTCGCCTTTGCCTCTATCGTTTGGCAATGAAGATCACCTTCCTTCTGGCAGGACCTTTCCCACTATTATCCAAACTTCTGGTCCACTAAATCACAATACCAAAGCCGGATGGAGCAAGACTTGATGTTAAACAGCTCTTGTGATAACGAGCAGACTGGTGCAGTGTCTATTTTGGGAGGATCCATTCACTAAAATCCTGTGAAAGGCAAAGAGAGAGGGATGCAACAAGGTTTAGACATAGAATTTATAGGTAAAAGAAAAGTTGACATTATACTGGTTTCTCATTGTATAGGCCTTCAACTAGTCCTTGAAGGTTAGTATCATTGTTGTTTAATGTGGCAATCTTATGTATTTTGCATAATTATATGTATACATATAATTATGCAAAATGTCATATTTATATACATATAAATATGAAATGCAGCCAAGTCAGGTTTATCTCCATCAAAGCAATGAAATAACAATGATGCCATTCAGGGGCAGATTATTGTTATGTAGTGTGTGTGTGTGTGTGTGTGTGTGTGTGTGTGTGTGTGTGTGTGTGTGTGTGTGTGTGTGTGTGTGTGTGTGTGTGTGTGTGTGTGTGTGTGCATGCGTGCGTGCGTTTCACATCCGTGCGTGCGTATGTGCGAGCGTGCATGTGTGTGTTTCCTCAAATGTGTGTTTAAAAGACACAAATATTGAAAACTAATAATAATTGTCATCGGCTTTACATTTACAAGTTGAGGCCCAACTTTCCCACTGCGCCCATCCAGTTATTCCAAAGAAATTACTTCAGCCCAACAAGGATGTGCAAGTTCACTTAACTGTCCACCGGGATCATTTAATGATAGCAGCAAGAGGAATGTGACATTGTCCGATGCAGTGATCGCCTTTATTCCCATCAGACGCATTACACCAGTGTCCTTCAACTGGTTATTTCGGTCTCAAACGTGCCATTGCAAAGAAGCTTATCAAAATGTTGTAGTTCTCACATATTTCTCAATATGAATCTTTTTATTTGATAGACCAAGTAGCATCTTCTATACCCAAATATCAACGTACATCTAGAAAGAGTGTTATTTCTATGTGTAAGTTAACGTTTGTGTTTTTGTTTGTGTGTTTCTATTTATAGTCATTTAGCTCACTTAAAAACAGAATGCTGGGAAACACAGAGAAAGCGTCTAACTGTAAAATGAAACGGCATGTAAACATCAGCCATTCAGACCATGTGGTATCTCCCACTTAATGTTCAACTGGATTCATAAAACATACATTGGAGCAGAATCAACGATGCGATGGGAACGTAAAGCTACATTGAAATGGAGTTAACAGAGAGGAGAGCTTCAAACCATTGAATATTCAAATAAAAATATATTGCTTTGGAGACATGCCTCGAGCAATTATAATTTGACAAATGTCATATTTGTAGAACTTATTCCAAGGTGATCAATGAGACACCACTGAAGACCTGCTACACTGGAACATCGGAAAAGAAACATTGCTCACTAATAAATGCTATTAACTTCCAGTCTAATAGGAGACTAGCCTTTGGATGCATCTTGTAGAGAACAACCTGTCATTAGTGCATGAGTGACTCTTTGTGGAAACTGTCAACATCGCAGATTCAACATCGAATGCAGAAGCCAATGTGGCCGCAATTGAGCTGACAGAAATGTTACTCAAAAGACAAGTTAACCTCATACTCCAAGGAAAAATGGAACCATTCAACTTCAGAACAAAAAATGGCAATGAGAATTATCTTTTCTTGGCATCATGGAATTGGACTCGAAGCTGGTTACATAAATGTATGTACAATGATGAAAGGCTACTCAGGATACGAATATGTTGCATGTCTTTCCCTTGCAAAGTTAAGCAGCAAAGTATCGCACAATGACTAACCATGGCCGATATCTAACTGACTAGACCAAAATGTTGTAAATAAAGTAGAGGCGTGTCTCAAATTAAATCTATTAAAGTGTCAGCAAAGTTTCAGCTCAAAGTCGAACAGTAAAATGTCAACATTTTGTTTTGGGAAAACAAAAGTGAACTGAGACGCGTCAATCACCATCAATGCTGCCGAGACATAGCTCTACGTGTACGACTAGTGTACGAGAAACTCAACCCTTCCTCGGACACGGCCAACTACAGTAACCGCTGCCCAGACAGAGTTCTGTATAGTTGAAAGTTGGTTGAGGGAGATTGGCAAAAACAAAGATTTTACACCTTATATCTGTAAATTACTAAATTAATTTAGGAACAACAGAAAATGAAGGCAAAATGCTTTCCCTTTATTTTCTATCCATTTTAACTATTTGCTTTACTTTGCCTATGTTTTCTTTTACTCATCTATTATTTTATTTTCTATATTTTCTATTTTCAATGTTTCTATGTCTAGCACCTTTAGTCTGCCTCGTGAATGAAAAGTTGCATTGCCTTGCCCAACGGAGACAAAATGAAGCTCATTGAAGAACACAGATGAAGTTGCACACACAGAAACACACATACATTCACCTAGCTTGTTACAGGATAGAGCCAGCATCAGAAGATTAGTGGCATCATTTAGAACAACAGCAACGGCCTCCGTGATCTTGGGACCTGGAGCCCAGGCCACCCATCGAGGCCAGGGACTAGCATCCCACCTTCCCCCAAAAGCCTGTGAAATGACCCAGCGGGGGTCCTGCGGCCACAGTCACCCTACGAGGCAAGATGCCAGGACTGCATGGTCTCTCTCTCTCTCTCTCTCTCTCTCTCTCTCTCTCTCTCTCTCTCTCTCTCTCTCTCTCTCTCTCTCTCTCTCTCTCTCTCTCTCTCTCTCTCTCTCTCTCTCTCTCTCTCTCTCTCTCTCTCTCTCACCATCCACTATAATGACCGCTGTCTCTCTCCGTGCCCTCTCGGCTGCCCTGATTTGTATGGAAACTCGATTGCCTCCCCATAGGGTCGGGAAAGGGGTGGATAGGGGGAATAAATAACAGACAGGCGGACTTGAATCACATCACGTCCGAGGGTCATATTTCCTGAGCATGACAGAAACAGCCCAAATTAATTTACTGTGCAAAGTGATGATGCCGCCGGCATTATCATGCTCAATGAGATTAGAATGGTACCGTGTTTTCTCTTTGACCTGCGACGACACCATCTACAGATACTGAGACGCAGCCCATGGCACGGGCTTTACCCTATTCGGACGAATCAATCACATGAGGCTACCACCGGTACACAGGAACGTTTTGGTCATCCATAACTTTACAATGTCCCTAGAAAGAAGCACTTGATAAATGAACGCATATTTTGCTGTCATCAATCACTCTTTGTTGCATTGTGTCATTCCAATGCAAAACTTTCTACATTGCTACACAAGCGCTACAGGTATAGTTACTATGTTCCGCTTATATATTTGAGTTATTAGTACTCAAGTTGTGTGTGAGTGAATAGATATTTTGTTTACCTTTTTTCCAATATATATCTCAGGTAAATCAATGCACCCATAAATACGATTTGCTAGAGCTCCCATTCATAAGTATCAGGAAGATTAAAAAAGAGAATCAGATGCTTTTGTTTTGTATGAAACCTAGCAACATGCTATTGGTGGGTGCCGCGGAATGAAGTTATTTTTAGCCAACCCAGTCGTTATTGTAATTGTCAGAGTTCTTGTTTGAGTCTTCTTCAACCCCTTTAATTACACTTGTGGCTGGTGACTGATAAAAAAAATCCTTGTCGGTACAAATTAAACAAGTGCATGTGTGGGTGACAAATAAATTAACAACCCTATAACATTATTAAACAAAAGCACCCCTTTTTTTGTTGTTGTTGTTGTTGTTGTTGTTGTCACACATTCAGAGAAAGATAACAGCTCACATTGGCATTCATTTTGCTAAATCCTGTGCCAAGAAACATCTCAGTTTACCACTATACCCTGTGTTAAATATGCTAGATCATACTGTATTCATAATTGTGATTTAAACTTCTAACCCAGAGTTAATAAAAAGTGAATGTGTGTATAGTTTGGAGAATTGCTAACCCTGCTGTCCTGTATCCTTCCTGCTAATATACATCCTGACTCCAGGTTGAGCCCTTTGCTCAAGGACGCCTTCAGGGAAATGGGGTCTGAACCTTTTGACCGTGAGTCAAACCCACTAGAGACCATCCTGCCCACTCTCCTGTCCCCTTCTCTGTCCGTCACATGGAGAAGCGTGGACGTCAAGAGTTCCCAAGCATCAACACTGTTTTCAGGCTCTGCGTCTTTCCGGTGGCCGCTATAGGCGGACAGCTTATCCTGCTACTTGTAACTGCCGAGAAGATACGTTTGGATTTGTCCGATATACACTGGAGGCCGGGCTGCAGGAGAGTGTGAGCAGGTGCGGGGGGGTTGTTGTTCATGCTATCTCCGGAGACAGATAGAAATGTAGAGCAACCGGTGTTGCAGTGCCTGCTGAAGGCTCTGTCACGCAGACCCTGGTTTTCATTCACTGCACACGTGACAACACTCTCAACTGGCAGTGTAATGGATGCCTAGCATACAGTACAGTGCGGCCATCGTCAGCATGCTGTGATACATTTAGACTTTTTATCCAGAGAAACTTGGAAGTGAGATTGTGCTGCATGACAGATTGAACAAAAAAAACAATGTTTGTTGCCAACTGACTTTAAGCTATCCTACCGCAGTCTTGGTATGTTTAACGTGTATCCTCTACTTATGCAACAAGGCTAGCTCTAGCATTAAGTTAATATGCCCAGGTCATCTCGGTGAGCCTCCGGGAAAGGTGACCTTTCTAGGCATCTTGTGAGCGGTGGTGTAAACTGGTTTACAACATGTATTAACGTGTTGAACCGAAAAGGTCTGGTGGCTACCAGGTGTAGACTGAAGGCCCCCACAGACCTACACCTCCTAAATTAGACTGCTCTGCAAGGTTTGGGCATGCAGAAGCCCTTGTTTTGTATAAACACTAAATAATAAAATAGCTGTGTATGACATGCCATGGCTGGGATTATGATGTGTCTGCATCTGTTTTCCAGTCTGTTTTTCCCACTTTGCTGGTTTGTCATAATTGTCATAATGTTAAAAGAGAAAAGCGTGATGCTTCCATATTAACTTATTTTTTATTCATAACTTCATTAATTTGGTAGGACTTTGCTTTGGTTGCTCGGTCCTTCTGAGTTTCTGACCTATCTCGTTATCTGGTTTTTTTTGGTTTAATTGTGGAGTGGAGCACTCGATTGCAAACATTGGTTTTCTAGTGCGCTCGACAAACAAACACAACATCACGATATATAGCAATCACTGGCTGTGGCCATTAGGAGCACGACTCTTTCTTCTCTCTGTACTTTGCCAAATCGCAGTCCCCCCGACTGGAGGTCAGTGTATTAACTTAACCTGTCGGGACCTGGGGAACATTTGACAAAAGTATAGCGATGACAACTTCTGCCGTAATCCAGTCGCTCATCATTAGCGCCCGGCTACTGGCTGCAGGCGTTGAACGCAGCCCCACTCAGCTACTTCATTACTTAATTAAATTAACGGCGCTCTCCGAGACCCTCCTCTCATCACATGGGACACGCGGGGGGGAAAATTAACGGGTCATGGCGACGGCTCAAGACGAGTCTCTGAGAGCCAGATCATTCTGGATGGCTTAGCGGGAGGAACTGGTTCATTCTGCGAGATGCTGCCAAGATCATGCAAGGGAAAAAAAAAAAAGAAAACATCACAACCGTAAAGATGTGACACAAGGGATATAAAGTTCACTAAGAGACTTTTTAAATGGTAATGAAAGGGAACACTGAGCGGTAATGATGCGGTGCGGTCAGCTTTGGGGTCATACATGTCGGCGCACAGACCAGAAGTGCAATGGGGGGGACGGGGGAGGTCAATTTGTAATGACTCGCCAGTTTATGATTACAGTTAATCAATTTAATGAGTTCATAAATCACGTCAATGATTTGAGCCAGCATCTAGTCCAGCTTCTCATATGGCTCCTGTGGAATACACACAGCATTTGGTCATCTGTGGTTGTCAATCAGAGGAAAATGTGTTTTGAAGTAGTGGGGCTTGATTAGCACACCACTGAAGCATGCACACATAACCTCTTCCCCAAAGAACCTGATACGCCAGGGAAAATACACTTAACCAAAGTATGAAGTCTGTGGTAAATGAAAACCAATGATCATAGATGTGAATGTGATCTGAGAAAGAAAAATAAACTATAAACAAATGTTAACCTCAAAATGTGAACATTGTACTTTACAATCTAAAGTCGACCCCTACACGTTATAAACAAATGTGTGTGTGTGTGTGTGTGTGTGTGTGTGTGTGTGTGTGTGTGTGTGTGTGTGTGTGTGTGTGTGTGTGTGTGTGTGTGTGTGTGTGTGTGTGCCTATAAACAAAAAGGGTAAGCGTCTTATTGTGTGCAATACACTGATGTAGTCTGCCTTGCCCTACTTAAAGGGACTCTGACCTTTGTTGCATTTGAGAATTACAGCACATTCAAATCATCCCGCCTTCCTCCAATGCCCCACCCCCTAAGCGTACAAAACTAAGCGTTATTTTGAGTACTGTACTGTAATAGTGAGTACTGTAACGACCTCGCCGGTGACATAATGATGTCGAGTCATTAGTAGTTGAAGGTAGTTTTAATGAACCAAAACCAGGTCACTGAAACCCGTAACATTGTAACCAACGGCAGAAAACCGACACAAAACAAACCCCAGTTACCCCGGCAACCCCCAACACGGTCTCACTCGCGTGCAGGCCCCCACCCTCCTGTTCTTCCAAGGCCCTCCCCCAGCTGACCTAATGATTCGCCCCCACGCTGATTGACAAGAAGAACATTACAATACATACACATAGAACAACTGGCATAGCGGACAACGAAATATAATGTAACACATAACACACAAACTATTTAACTGTCCCAGGGTCGCTACAGTACAAAAGTTCTAGACTCCCATGGGTTATGTTTAGACTCCCATGGGTTATGTTTAGACTCCCAGGGGTCATAATATCTACCAGGGGTCTAGTAAACAAGAAGTCCGAAGAAGACGCGTCTGAGTCCGAAATGGGTCCCGTAATAAGACTGAGTGGTGCGGTTGGGTGCCAACGTTCTGGAGGTCTTCCTGTAGCTCCAGAGTAGCGGGACAACGTCGCGTCTGAGTCCGAAATGGGTCCCGTAATCGGACTGAGTGGTGCGGTTGGGTGCCAACGGTCTGGAGGTCTTCCAGTAGCTCCAGAGTAGCGGGACAACGTCGCGTCTGAGTCCGAAATGGGTCCCCTAATCGGACTGAGTGGTGCGGTTGGTTGCCAACGGTCTGGAGGTCCTGAGAATCATCCAGGGGAGCGGGACCACTTGGCTTCTGAGGCCGAATCGGGTCCCCTTGTCGGACTGAATGGTGCAGTTGGTGGCCAACAGTCTGGAGGTCTTCCTGAGGCTCCAGAGGAGGGTAACTCTGTGAGTCTGAGTCCGAGATGAGTCCCCTAATCGGACTGAATGGTGCAGTTTCAGTACGCCGTGGACCACTTTGGTCTGCCATCGTCAGTCGCTACGGTCGCTACTCGCTACTGTCTGCCGTGGAATCAAAACAAACCCTCTAGTTGAGGACGCGCCTTGATGACGCGGGCCCGAATGCGCCACAAGAAGCAGACGGAAAACCTTATATATCCATGCAGCAAACAGACAGGTCTGTCGGCCAATAAGGTCATTCGGTCCGAAGAATTTTATTGGTTGAAGTTTTCACTAAATATTATGAGAGTAAAATAAATGTTTGTTTTTACTCCTGGTGGGTCTGTCTTGCATATTAGAGTGTTATTACCTTATTAATACCAATTTAACCTTATCCAAAAAAAGTGTAAAAATGCAACAAAGGTAAGAGTCCCTTTAATATCCAAAACAACATGCTGCTTCAGCGCAAATCCTTAAGATAATGTGCGCACCTCGTCCGCAGATCAAGATCATTGTGTGATAGAGACGACTCGTTCAGTGTGGATCCGTCATACGATGAAAACAACAAGAATCGCAGTTTCAGACGAATGACAGCGAATATCAGTTGTGATGGATTGACTGCAAGGTGTAGATTGGGATACGCTGTCTCTGCTCGCGCGACTCGAGGAAGTTGTTTGCTGCAAACGTACAAAGGATTCTTTACCGAATGTCGAAATAAATGTCTACTTCATTCATTGTTTACCTCCGCACTATGAAATACTCTATGATGCTCACAATGCACCTTGTTGGCTAAATGACTAATAAATTACCCTAGCCTCGTTGTGTTTCGGACGTTTGCTCTCGCCGTATCAGCAAGCCATCACATCCACAGTAGTATACGATGATCTACTATACTGCAGTGGCATTGTCGAGGGGAGGGGGGGGGGAACTAAACCAACTTCAAAGCCACAATTAAACAAGTGCGTTTGGCTACAAGCTGGCCACCTGGGGATTTTGTTTCGTTTGTTCAACAGCCTGTTGAGATAATCATTGTTTTCCTCTCAAAGGCTGTAATATCACTCGCAGATCCAGCACGATACGATGCAAGGTGGCGAATGCTTCAGCGTGCCACTATACCCGGCTCTATTTCCCGAACCGCAACAGCACACAGCGTGTTGACCGGGCTACGATTTCCTCGGTTGTTGAATTGGAGGAGGGGGGTTGGGATGCATTAGTGCGGCAGCCCCAAAAATACCCCCCCCCCATTGCTTCAATATCCGGGCCTATAGTAAACCTGAAATCGTGCCCCGCCGTCAGCTGTGAACGATGACTGCACTATGGCTCCCTATGACACATAAGAGAACCATGGTAGGCTGGCTCTTTCTGCTGGCGTGTGGAGTAGACCCACCAGCAGCGAGCAGGCTACAGCACGTTGCATATAAAAGTGTTGCAGGGGGGGGGGGGGGGGGGGGACGCTGCTGCTGATGCTGCTGTTGCTGCAGTGAGCCCCGCTTCACGCAAACCTGGTTATGGAGGATCTCGTTGGACACACATAGACTAGTCTATATCAGTGGTCTAACTAGTGTCTAGCACAATTACCCATATCTCCGGTCTTAGCACCACTGGGAGCACGTAGGTAACATCGTAGGCATTTAAAAGTTACCAGATCGAGGTATCCCTCGGGGTAGCAGGAGGAGGAATAGAGCGAGAGAGAGAGAGAGGGGGGTCCTTTTTCTCCCCCCCCCCCCCCCCTAAATCTGTGCGCTACGCGTGCCCTAAGCTCGCCGATAGTCTAGCTGCACTGGATAAGTTGTTCCCCTCCCTCCTCCTCCACCACCTCCTAGTCCTCTTCCTCCTCTCCCCCGTACCCTCTCCTCTGCATCTCAGCGCTGCATACATACGACCGCTGATCTATCGGTGTTAACATCAAACTTACTAACAAACTTACTCGCTAAACACACGAATAAACACGAATAAAAACATCGATACACACGCAGAGAGAGCGGGGGAGAGAGGGAGAGGGAGACAGGCGAGATGGGTGAGTGTAGTAGTAGGCATTGAGGCTGAGGCGCTTACCACTTGGGTTCTTGTTTTTCTTAAGACTCTTGCCACAAAGACACTGCAGCATATGCGTTCCTTTGCTGAAAATGTTCCAAAGAAACCACATTGATTTGGGCGAAGAGCAATCCTGTGGCTTAGACACCCAGATATAGATGAGATCCTTGCGGTTGCATAATAATACAATTGGATCAGTTCTCCAGGACAAGGCTATGAAATGTATCATAGAAAAACAGGTATTTTCCAAGTCCTATGCGTTTTCATTCACGTGGCAAAATTCACTCTCTCGCTCTCGCCAGTCAGACTTCGCAATTAAGGTGTTCTTTTTTTTCTTCTTATTGTGGTGTACAAAGAAGGACACCTCAACTAGTCGTTCATAGAAAATATACTCTAATATAAATTGCATGTGTCGCACCTGGAGGAGACGTGCAGCCGGTAAACAAACAGAACTAACATGAAAACAGTGAAACACGGCCGATTTCCAAGAAGAAAATCATTGCCTATTAGTTCATCACTGTGAGGAGAGGAGGGTGGATCTGCACAGCATCAAAAGCCAAGGGAGGATGCATCCTATGCACAGACTGCTGCAATGATAGCCCCAACAAAACAACACATTGTAAGTCCACAAGGTCCTCCTGTTTCTGTAAACCCTCCTCTGTTTGACGAGGTCAAATTCCGTCAACCTTAGTTTTCATTTCGTATAGTCCCTCTCGTAGCGTGCCGTTGTGATGCCAGCTTTTTGCTTTCTTGCTTGTCTGTCCCAATTCCTGGAGTGTGTGTTGTATGTGTGTTTCTTTCTTGCGGGGTGATGATGTTCGCTGTCTTCTCACTGCAACGCCACGGGCATCTCCAAAAGTACGGTGCGCTTGTATAAAAATATTTGCATGGATTTCTCCTCTCGTCGGACCTCTGTTAGAAATAGACGGGGAGGAGGGGTTAAATTGAAAGATTGCCTTTCCATTACGTAAACACGTGGTTTCTGCGCCGTCATATAGCTGATGCGTCCAGAAATATCATGATATGATTGAGTCTATTGTCTTGAGACATTCCGGCGACCACTCATTTATTTTATTTATTTTTAGAAATCCAGACGTATTCCATCCGCAGAAGCCGTGGTCGAAGCAGGTGTCGATAACTGAATATTAAATTATTTGCCATACGCCTTAGCCCACTTCACGCTCTATCTCACCGTTGTTTTTATTTTTTATTTGTTTTTATTTGGTGTTTTAATAAAATGATAGTTAATGTAGTCTCAAAACCTAATTTTCTGTATCTTTATTAATAGGCACTATGTTGCGTTAAGTCACAGGTGCTCTGGCACACCTGGTGGTGGGCCGGCGTGTGTGCGTGCGTGTGACAGACAACGTGTGTCAAGCGATGGGAATTAGCCCACTGGCCGATGCAACAGTCGAGAGCAGGTCTCAGATTGAGAGGAGAGAGAGCGAGAGAGAGCGAGAGAGAGCGAGAGTGAGCGACAGAGAGCGAGGGAGCAAGGGAGAGAAAGCGAGGGGAGAGCGAGTGAGAGAGAGAAGTCAGACTATTTTTAACCCCACCAACAGCATCTATTTATTTAGTTTTTTCCAATAACAGCTATTACCAATTTTAGAGGTGTATTGTGTTGAATGAAGTGGTATCTAGCGGAAGGGATTTGGTACGTTTTAATTCGTTCCCATGACAATACGATTTGTTTAGTTTTTGTGACCGTAGAAAGAGCCCTACGGTGGCCCAGAAGGGACAACCCCCCTGGAGTGGAAACATTTAAATCGCTATCTCACTTGTAAAGTAGGACTGATACTTTAATTTCATTCAAATTACCATTATTTAGGCTTCATGCCAATGTTCTTGGGTAGGCCTATGCTATAATAGAAGAAAAAATGTATCCTTCGGTTCAATTTGTAAGTTTGTAAAGGAAGTATAGGCCTAATTACAATTTACAACCCCTCTATTTAGATATGCAAAGCGACCTATCCTGCATGCGAGGTTAATCGAGAGTGAGTATCACAAGAGTGAGTAAAGTGATATTGTTTTGGTATATTATGTACCGGGCTGTAAGTATGACTTGGAAGTCAGGCAAAGCTGGGCTCTGCTTGCTTTGTGGGATCCTCCCTGGAGACCAAAGGCTATAGGCCGGTGGGTGTTGTTGTTGACAACGTGTTCACGTTGTAAAGAAGAGGAGAAAAAAACGTCTCCCTTGGGAATTCAAGGTTTTCCATAACAGACTAACGAAGACACAAACAGTTACCATGTGGCAATGGGTTCTCCCTCACTGCGGCATGCATGTCTGAGTCTAAACTAAGGGACAGTGTTTGGTTTAGTAAAAAATGAAAGAGATCTAAGAAATACACGATGACGCTTAATTTCAAAATGGGTTCACAGAACCTCCTCTTTTTAATGTGAAAGGATGGATGCCATGTCGCTCAGCATATGCTGAACTAAATAGGTTTGGGCTGGGGAAGAGATTCATGTTCTCTGCTGGAATCAAATGAGCTGACCTCGCTATAATGCAGGATAAAGTCGATTTAATAGCGTTACTCATACTCATTTCTGCAAACCTACAAATCCACTCATAACAATGAATCACCTACATTTCATTAATGGGCCACAATATCTTCTCAAACTGCTTTAATAAAATGTCCACCTGGATGTAATATATGACCACCGTATGCGTTTGCTTTACACTACGTGTCAAGTCGATTTTATTTATGTGCAGGTCTTTATCATAATAGCAGTCTAAAAGGGCTATGCAAGTCTATTGGACTACAACCCCTACCCACGGAATATGGTAAAGAAACCCCTTCTGGATGGGTACACTTAAAATCTCTTAGTAATAATTGTTTAATGCGGCAGTTGGCATGTGTGTGCTTATAGAACAAGATATTAATTAAAGGTCAAGATATACCTCCATTCTGATTGTGAGGCTGCTTTCTGATTTCAAGGTTTCAACTGCAGAATCTCTAGGCCACTTGATGCTTTTCACAAAACACATCTATTATAGTTGCAATTTACAATAAAAACAAGACATGAAGGTCTTTTTTTGTGATATGCCCCTGTAATGCAACTAATGTATAAAGGAGGTGGAAAAAAGCAATCAGGGCTGAGGTTGAAGTTATAAATATTTAATGTATCAATATCTTAACAATATGAAGCAATAGTGCAGGAGACCCAATGAGAGAGCATGCAATTCCTTAGTGGGGTTGTATTTTGTATATATAACTCCATGAATCCCCTTTAAAGACTGCTTTGGAAACACCAGGGTCTGCTCATAGCTGCCTCCTCTGGGATACAAGACACTCACAAACAAAAAGCTTCCTGAGTGTTATTTTTTTAAACATAACGCATCACTATAACATTCTCATCAAAGTTTGAACGGATTACTGTAAAGAAAACAAAAAAAGACCTATTACTCAGGGTTCAATCAATTATTCAACTGTTAATGACGGACACATACATACACAATCCCACAAATATAGGACATGAGTCTTCTACATGCACAGGTTTATGGGAGGTTCGTGTGTGTGTGTGTGTGTGTGTGTGTGTGTGTGTGTGTGTGTGTGTGTGTGTGTGTGTGTGTGTGTGTGTGTGTTTGATATTGTGTGTGCGCGTGTGTGTGTACACGTGATTGATATTGTGTGTGTGTGTGTATGTGATTGATATTGTGTGTGTGTGTGGTTGTGTGCGTGATTGATATTTTGTTTGTGTGTGTGTATGTGCGTGTGTGTGTGATTGATATTTTGTGTGCGCGTGTGTGGTTTAGGCATCTAATATCTACCTCCTCGATCGATCCCTCTGCTGTAATGTAGTATCATTGGCCCCAGTGGATATCGGCCGACCATTATGTCAGGTATCATTAGAATACATCCCTTTGATTGGCTGGGTCTGTGGCTGGCAGGCAGCGGCTCCCTGGAGTGTCTTAACAACGTGTTTCCTTCGGATGAGGGAGAGATAACTTAGTTTTAAGGTGAACAGAGGGATGGCCAGAGATAAATAGCCAACGGTCTAGTTTAACTGCGGAAGCAACAGAAACCTCATGCGTGGCGGACTTTGAAGTAGAGCCTGCTAATATTCAGGCTGGCTAAATTGTTGCTATACAAGGTTAGCAACCGTGACTGGTGTTGTGGTTCACCTGGGCAGTGTTGGCCTGGAGCCATAAGCTCAGTCATCGAAGTCTCTCTTGCTGTCTTTTCTCTACACTAACAGCCTGGCTGCCACCATTATTTGGTTTTGTATCCACACAATACGACACGACCACTCTACGTGTTCCATGCAGTCGAAAAAAAACAACACTCGACTTCTGATATGACAGTCCTACACACGTCATAGGATCCATTAGGACAATTTCCCTTTTGTTTAAATGCAGCCCTGTTGTTAGCAAGCCTGGTCCCCCTTTTTGTTTTGGCTTAGTTCCTGGTCGTAACACACTATAACAATAAATTAAACAACATTTCAAATACTAAATGTATTCACGCATCCGATTTTAAGGCATATATCATTGCGACTTTTGTCATTAACAGATGCACATAACAGAGACAGTATATTAATAGCATATCAATTAGGGCCAAAAATCAATAGGGCCATATATGGTGAGGGATGTGGTTATGAGGTGATAAGTTATCCCTTCCTGGTCTCTAAGGCTTGAAGTTGATCCTCTGTTTTGGATTCTGATCGTCACATGATCTGCTATTGGGGTGACCTCAACCTTGAGGTATCCATGCTATGCATGAGGTACTCGGATAATCATGGCAACACAAAGTCACCTCATCCAGCTTCCTCCCTCAACGTGATACACTAGCATCCACCTATTAACCTTTTTCAATAAAGCCAGAATGACACCGAGCCTTTGGCAACACCGTTGCAGCGGCTTTTGGTAGAATGCTTGACCGGGCTTGAGACCATGTTAGAGTCCACTAGCCTTGAATAGTGTTAAAGTCATCTGGTCCTCTCCCACTCCCCAAAGAGCTCAGATACAACGCTCACGGCCAAAGCTCTGTCCACCAATCAGAAGAGCAGCGCTGCCCTTGTGTTTGGCAACACTAGGAGCAAGGCACGAGCGGCGAACCGACAGCTGCTCTGAGTCAAATCCATTCATGGACCGGGGCTCACTGTCTCCACCACACCTGACAAAAAAATGCATGCACACACACACACACACACACTCACACATACATACACACTCACCCACACACACACACTCAAACAACAGTTGCAAACTCCTAGTCACTCAAGCAAGGACAAACTATACATGAGCAAAACCTTGTTTTAGCCTCACTTAGGGGTTATACATCTTTCTCAAGGATGCCTGAAGGGAGGCTGACAGGATTGGGGGCTCGAACCAAGAACCTTTCAGCTGAAAGTCACCCTATTGCCTAACCACGAGAACATACCGCCCCCATCCAAACTATTTATTTTTAACGGTCAACACAGCGGAAACCATAAAACATTTCTTTCACTTTTCTGCAAAACGTATGTAATCCTCTGCAAGACTTAATGACTTGCCTGGTTAAATAAAGGTTAAATAAAAAGGTGTGAAAGCCTGTGACTCATTCAACACATTGGCTGTCTATTATCATCCAGCTTTGGAGTTGATACCAGCGATATTGCTCACTGTTACGTGGCAGCAATGTAACGCCATATGTGATGTGTAGAGAAGGCCACTCCACCATCCTCTCTCCAGCGCTCCCACGTTGTGACTAAACAGGGCAACCGGGACTAATAGAACAATCGACCAATCCCACGCACATAATAGGCTTCATCTCTTTAGAAATCCATTTTGATTAGTGATTTAGCGATCGACAAACTTGTTGTCGACCAGCGATACCAACGGGCCAGGACAGCCAGCACGCCGAAGACCAAGCCACCTGTACTCCGCGAGAGGGGTTCATCCCACACACATGGAGAGGGTGAGGTGAAGGCCATGATTCTTGGGCAGTATATATGTATATGAATAACAACCGTTTATAAGGGAAGTTGACTGCTAAAGTCGCAGGTTTGGTTTGAAACGTGTGATATCGGTCCGCAATGAGCATATTGTAACACCCCACGCCCACTCTCTCCTGCACAACAAGGGGTTTGTGATGTCATTATTTCTTTTGGTCCCAATCTTTTCTAAAATTGTATAATTTTGGACTCTTGGGTCCATTCTGTGGTACAATAGGGCCAATCGGACACCAGCACTATTAGGGGCACTTGGGAAACCAAGTCTCTCCTTTGATTTTACATGCTCAACCCAAACCGCCACAACATCTAATTTTCCCAGGATTGGTATTCTATTTCTTGCTAAGAAGAGGAAATATTCCCCCCTCGGCGAAATAGGACCGTCAAAAGCATCAACTAGACCTGGAACATGTGTGTCTGAGGAGCCCTACATACCGGGGGGAGGGAAGTGTAGCTTAGAAGGAAAGTAGAAAGAGCAAGATGTGTAAAGGGAGACGAATCGTATCAGTGGATCGCACAGTGAGCCTTCCATCCCTAACACCTCCGCCCACTGGCTCTGTACTGCCTTCTGTGACCTTCTGTGACCTTCTGTGACCTTCTGTGACCTACCCTGACACCCCATCTGAACCCCCACACCATCCAAACACTGCCTTCTTTACTAAAAGCCACACAGACACACACACACACACACACACGCAACACACACACACACACACACACACACACACACACACACACACACTCAAGGATGCTCTGGGATTAAAATAAGGATTTCTTGAATGATTCCCTTACATAATCATCTCTCATGGGGTTCCTTATTAATTCAGAACAATCCAAAACAAGAAACCGATATATGTTCGGTCATGCCTTCGCCACAAAAATCATTTCCCTTTTTAGCCTTACCAGCCCCTGTATGGACTTATACATCTGAGAGGAAAGATCCCTGTCTTATGACCAGTCAGTCAGTCTATATATGTGTATGAAAACAGCTGCATGGTGACAGATACAGACCAATCGGAATTGGCACAAGCACACATTCACATGCCCGGACATTTGATTGATCGGTTCCTGTTGCGTTAGCAGATAATCAATACGCTGGCTTTGGGCAGCTCTCTGCAGGCCACTGATCTACCATCTAGTGAACTGGTTTCAAACCCCACCCAGGGTTATTCCTGTAACGCGCCCCTCCATACAGGGCAAGCTGTTAAACCCGAACAAGAACAGTGTTTTTGTGTATGTGAATATGAAAGGGGTGTGGTATATGTTTGTATAGGTTTTGTGTTGTATCTATTGTATACTCCCTACTTGTCCTTGACAAATGACATGGAGTGAAAGAGAGAGCTTGAGAAAGTGTGTGTTTCTGTGTGTGTGTGTGTGTGTGTGTGTGTGTGTGTGTGTGTGTGTGTGTGTGTGTGTGTGTGTGTGTGTGTGTGTGTGTGTGTGTGTGTGTGTGTGTGTGTGTGTGTGTGTGTGTGTGTGTGTGTGTGCGTGTGTGTGTATTTGTGTGTGTGTGTATTTGTGTGTAATACATTTGTCCAAACGGGGGAGTTTGATTCGGCAAGCTGTGAATTACTTTGTTGGGGGACGCAGGTTTATTGAGCTGAGAAATACATCCCAGTTACCATAGAAATAGACTTGCTATTCTATGGGGGTAACACTGCCCTATTTGGACTGGAAAAAAACATCGGATGCCAAAGATTTATTGTGAGGAGGAAGTGAGGTCACAGTACAGTGAGAGGACGCATCATAAACATAAATACACACAAACGCAGAGAGACAGGCAAGCAGACACTGGCGCATACACCAATGATGATGATCCAGTACAAAGCAGCTTTAGCAATCAGAAAATTCCAAAGCAGGTATTCTAGAACAGCATGCACACAAACACACACACAGATACACAAACACACACAAAATCACAGTGTTCCCCCAGACCATCCCTTCAAGCAGGCGGTAAAATGTTATCAGCACGATAAATTACAGAAAGTGAAAAATGTAAGCCTCACAATAAATGTGTCACCACCTAGCTAACATTACTGTCAGTGTCAGGGGGAAGAAACTGCTGCGTCCAACTGAACCACTTTCTTTGATACTGGAGAACATTTGTCTTAACCACCAGGTGAACATGTATAGGCAAGAAAAGCTACACAACACACATTTAGATTCCTTGAACGATATTGACATGTTGCGTGTTTGTGTGTGTTTTGATTCCTGCAGTTATTCCATGCTATGTGTTTCTGCACCATGTCCCATGTACCCACGCCAATAAAAGCTAGAATAGGCAGCGTTCGAGAAACCACAACCAGAGTAAGCTAGATTTTGAAAGGATCCTACTGTAAAAGGCCTAGCCTTGTGAAATCCTCCGGTCATGTGCAATTAGTGCGCGGACAGAATGTGCACAGGTAGATGGGTAGGCGGGTATGTGTGTAGTTAGAAAGGTAGGTCGTCCGATCACTTTTAATTTAGGAATTAAATTATTGAGACCCTCGACAGCCACAAATACCGGATTTCGGTAATTGCTTTGTAATAGCCTGTGATTTATTGATAACTGTTGTATGTAAAGATAATTTTAACGATATGACAAAAAATGCTTCTAAAATAATCCGCCGACCCTAGCTTTAATTATCTGTATCACTCATCTCTATGGTTACGTAACCTCTCTACACTGGAGTGTTCCAGCGTGCTGTGCACTGTGAAGGCCCCCCCCCCCCCATCCCATCTTCACAGGAACCACATGTTCTATTATTTATGCTCTTGTGCGGAGTACAAATATATCACAGATATATGCCTATATAGTTGAGTATTAAAAGGAAGAGCAGGAGCAGGGCGGAGGGCAGACTCCCTGAAGCAGAGACTAACCGCCATCAAAATAAAAGGCCCTTTTAGGACAATAAAGTCTTTCAAACGACTATTACTGTGTACCGTAACGTTTCAGCTACGGCATTTATATGGCTTGTACATCGCAACGTCACTTTTGGAAGCATGGGAGCATTGGTTATTATGTTGGTCATTGTTTAGGAATTAATTCATTCGTGAAATTAATTCTCATTATAGAAAGACATTGTTGGGTTTGAAACCGCCAGAGCGTCTATCATGCGAGGCGTGGCAAAGTCCTCTCAATATGGCCAAGTATCACTGACAGAAACTCTGATGCTTTCTGATGTATATCACCCTATGGAAGTGTTTCCCATTTACAAACATGGGTGGCTGTGTGCAGCCAGGGGTTAACGAACTGCTTCGTTGTCATAAACTACTGTGGGCACATTAGCAACGACAGCAGTGTTGTCAATTTATAAACGGCATTTTACTGCATTTTGTCTTATGACCTGATGATATAATTGTTTTTTCCAGAGGTGGTTGTGTTTGTTTGTCTTTCTTTGGCAAATCTATGTTACATAGCCAATGTTTGTTGCAGTGTCATAATATCATTGACTCGAAGACTATAAATTGACTGCATTATTTAAATTACAGAATTGGCCATCGTAATTCGAAGAAAACTTGCTTTTGTTAACTGCGTTACAAAAAACATTGGGATTTATGAACTTGGCTTTCGTGGTTCATTTATTCCTTATCTAACGTGCATGTGCCTTTTATTTTTTATGATTTAAATAATTGTTAATATGAATGCTAAATCCTAAAATGAACGATAAAAATCCTTATGGGAGGGGATGGTACAGGCAAGATTTGTATCAAATCTATAGAGAAAGGAAACTGGACGACAGGGACTTCTATATGCAGGCAGAGACGTTTGTGGTGAAGTACATCTCATTAAATCATTGTTTGTTCAGTGTAATGGCACAGATCTTATTTATTTTTAAGTTTTAGTACTATTTCAGATTTATTTGGTTCATCTGTGTGTGTGTGTGTGTGTGTGTGTGTGTGTGTGTGTGTGTGTGTGTGTGTGTGTGTGTGTGTGTGTGTGTGTGTGTGTGTGTGTGTGTGTGTGTGTGTGTGTGTGTGAGAGAGAGAGAGAGAGAGAGAGAGAGAGAGAGAGAGAGAGAGAGAGAGAGAGAGAGAGAGAGAGAGAGAGAGAGAGAGAGAGAGAGAGAGAGAGAGAGAGAGAGAGAGAGAGAGAGAGAGAGAGATTGGGACAATCATTATCTCATCACTAGTTAGAATTAGGCATCACTTGGTGCCCGTTTCTATTTTTAGAATAGGTCATATTACCATCCCAATAGATGATCGCCAAGGATCAGAACAAGGCATTTTAAAAGTTAGGAGGGGAAAACCGTGCTCCCTCCACTGAACACAACAACATAACACACATCTCTGCAGCAGCTGAAGCCCTTAATCATTAAGGGAAACACCGGTGTTGAACCGCTTTGTAATCACAGTAATTTGTTGGTGTGAGAGCATGTATGCGGCGTGTGTGTGCATGCGTGTTTGTGTGTGCACGCGTACTATTTGCATGTGTATGCGTCTGTGTGTGTACATGCATGCTTGTGTATGTGTGTGTGTGTGTGTGTGTGTGTGTGTGTGTGTGTGTGTGTGTGTGTGTGTGTGTGTGTGTGTGTGTGTGTGTGTGTGTGTGTGTGTGTGTGTACATGCATGATTGTGTGTGTGTGTGTGTGTTTGTGTGTGTGTGCCTGTGTACATGCATGCTTGTGTGTCTTTGAGTGTGTGTAAGTGTGAGTGAGAGTGTGTGTGTATGTGTGCGTGTTTGTGTATGTGTGTGTGTGTGTGTGTGTGCGTGCGTGTGTGAGGGTGTATTTGTGCGTGTGTGTACATGTGTGTGTGTCCTGACTGGGGTGCCCCACCTCTAAACACGGCGGTCCTGTGAGGCCCGTTACCGTAGCCACTTTCCATCACACAGACCAAAAAGGAATAAAGAGTCAACATGGATGGTAACCTTAGGAGAATGCAGCCTGTCCTCCTTCTCATCCCCTGGTGGAGAAGCAAGGCCGACAGGAGGAGGAAGGGCAGGCCGGGCCGGCCCAACCGGGAGCAGTCAGGCCTACTGTTTTTCTAGGGCCGTGACGGGACCGACCCACGGGAGATGCAGAGAAAGAAAGAGTACGACAACAATACGCATGGAAGATGCTACGCTAATAATCTACTGGCGTTTGTGTGTGTGAGTGTGTGTGTGTGTGTGTGTGTGTGTGTGTGTGTGTGTGTGTGTGTGTGTGTGTGTGTGTGTGTGTGTGTGTGTGTGTGTGTGTGTGTGTGTGTGTGTGTGTGCTAGAGGAATTGAAACCACGGGAACGATACAACTCATGAGGTTTTCTCAGCCTAGTGTGTGCGTGTGACGATGTGTTTTGTTGTGTTGGGTTGGGGTCATCTGGGTCATCTGACCTGGATTTTACTCTGTGTCCCTCCCTGGGTGAGGGGCCCCCTCAGATCTCTGCCTCCCGTTCTCCGGCTCCCGGGTCTCTGGCTCCGGGGACTGTGGCTCCTGGGTCTCTTGCTCCCGGGTGAGTCAGAGGGATTTCCAGGTGCTCTCTGGTGCCCACCACATCCCCCTCCCCTGCCCTAACACTCTGAGGAGGATATGAAAGCATCTATTGCACCATCTTGGATAATAACATCATCCTTCTATTTTTACACTTTTAAATACTCTTTGGAATAAATTATTTTCCATAGATTTCCAATGTGTTCCGAATTTTAAATCAAACAACTCTTATGGGGGAGACAGGTCAACGCCAACTTACAGATATCTCGGCGTATCCTTTTAACCTTGCACCGTATCATTAAACAATTAGGGCTGAATTTACCATCAACCTTCAGGAAACATTTTTCTATATTAATTGCATTTATATCCAGTTAACACTTGCCCTCCATTTCATGTTTGCTCCACTTGCTCCACCATCTGCAGACAGACATCTATTGTGCACACTCAAAGTTGTCACTTCCTGGTTTTTTTTTCTCAAGTGTACAACATCATAGTGTCGTTTGTGTTTTTCCATTGTTGTATTTCCAGCAAATAACACAAATGTCATGTTTGCAATAAATTAGATTAAATAATCAAATTCAATTAGTTAATCAGAGAGATTTGATATATATGAGAGAGAGATAGAGAGAGAGAGATAGAGAGAGAGAGAGAGAGAGAGAGAGAGAGAGAGAGAGAGAGAGAGAGAGAGAGAGAGAGAGAGAGAGAGAGAGAGAGAGAGAGAGAGAGAGAGAGAGAGAGAGAGAGAGAGAGAGAGAGAGAGAGATTGACAAAGAGGGAGAGAGAGCGTATCCAACCATCCACCCAGCAATCTATTTATATTTTATTGCTCTCATGTCTGCCATCTCCCTCTCAACATGTCTCGTAAAAACCACGTCACAAATAATACTGGTGGAGACTTTTTACTGCCTGTAATCCATTCAATGGATCCCTTCCAACGCAGTGCGATGTGACAGCGATGGGACGATAATTAACTGACCCTTTGGATTGGTGGTGAAGGAGTTAAGACAGAATTGATAGATAGACACCGAGAATCAGCCATTTAAACCCTGACCAAGGAAACGCGTACATTATCTGTAACGACTTGGATGGCTTACAGTGTCAGCAGCAGGGAAGATGACTTCAGCGTGATGAGTTGATGGTCTTTCTGTCTTTTTGCCCTGTTGCAGAACAAAAAAAACGCTCACTTGGAAAGATTGACACTTAGATAAACACTCCTAACTAGAAAGCTTTGAATGAGCCCTATTTCCACACAACAAAAAGGTTGTTAGGGGTCCGAGCAGCGAACCTGCTTGGTCCCCTATTGTTTCTGTAACGGGTTTTATAACTAATAATTAACTAATTTAATTACTGATCTATTCAATACAGCTGCTATTGCTTGTGTAGTCATTTCAATGTTTACCTGATTTGATGGACGACTCAATTTCTGACCAATAGGGGCCGATATATTCAAGAATTGGTCCACTCAAGAAAAACAATGTTCTTAGAACAATGCATGGATCTTGTGCTGAGCTTGGACATCCCATTGGAGATCTACAAATACTATTCACTCATTTTATTTCCAATGCAGGACACTTAAGTCAACAAAACCATTTACAAGTTATTTGTCAGACATGTCTGTTAATTCAAGCTGTACGTAAAACAATAGTGTGGCAAGTGTCTTAAATTGCCACACCTTGGTGTGGTGTCGTGATAGAAAGGTCTGCTGCAATGTTAGTTTCCAAGTAACAGTTACCAAGGCTGTTGCTGTTGACAGAGGTAAACAGCTTTAACGTTGCCTGGTTGAACAGGATAGGATAGAATGGAGCGGAATTGTCATTGTCCCATCAAGGCTAAAAATAAATCTGGATTAGGTTTCCTCTCAAAGCAGAACCGATAAAATGCAATATATACCGTACCATTTTACAATTTAGGTCACCATATTTTCAGCATAGCTTCATTAGAAATAAGGACAGGAGATTAGTACAACAAAGCCATAACAGTTATTTTCACGTCGACCATGCTTTGGTCGACGTGACGCTTGGCTGCTTCTGATAACAACCATGTTGTGGATTTCAAAACATCTTTCAAAATGCAGAGGCTCAGGACCTTAACCCTACCCTCCCCCCTACCCCCCCCCCCCCCCCCCCCCCCCACCCTACCCTCTCCATGTCGGCCTGTGGCTCCCCGGGAAGAACCTGTTGAGCAGGCGAACCGAGTCAAACTATTCATTCAACTCAGCTCTCCGGGCCGCTGCTGTCATGGCAACCTGCCTATGACTGGCACAAAACAGGCTGCAGCCTTTTCCGTTGCATTCAACCTGCCCTGATCCGGAGGGAGAATGCCGCAAGACACACTGGGAGTCCAACGATCAGGGCCTGAAGTTATTCTAAGGGGTAAAGACGTCATAGACAACATGCAGTCCATCGTAATGTATATTTAAAAAACATGATTCTGGACCAAATCAAATGACTCTCCATCTAGGTATGCTTGGAGGAAAACATGGTGAAGCCTTTTGTATCTTTCTACTTTATTTTTAACCCCCGCTCCCATGCAGGTCTAACGATGCCACGCTGGGAATACCATGCACTGCTTCCCACTGGGAACCAGCGTCTCCAGATACAATGGGACAAGGCGTCATATGAGATCCACAGGAGAAAGGTATGATGATGTGCTATTTAAAATCCTTTCCTGTGGGAACCCCCTTTTCCATTACTGTTGGTTGTATTTGTCATCGTTAAGTGGAGGGAAGTCTAGTGGTGAGAGGGTTCAACAACCAATCACATGGTTCTGGGGTTGCATCTGCATTATCTCAACGTAGCTCTGAGCATCCTTAACCAAGGCGTCTAATACTGCTCCTTCAGGTCTAATACCGCTACTTCTTGCATATATATATTGTGGGATGTAGGAATATATTCAATATCCAAAGACCTTTTCGATAAAAGTGTCTGCTAAATCAATAGTACAAGTAGTATGCATATAGTAGACGTATTAGTGGCATTACTGGTTTGCCTGTGTTTTTCTTTGTTCAGGTTAAAACAATAGAGGCAACAATAAACACAACTGCCCCAAGGAGTCATGGACATCAGGCTCTGAAGTCGAAGAAACAGCAGGTATTCCCCTCCTTGCGTCCTGATGTGGCCACTGGATGGCAGTAAAGCTCTGAATGTAACAAATAAATAACCCACAGCGATAACATGACTATAACAGGCATTTCCATGCTCGTTCTTCCATTCTTTATTTTTTCCTCTGCCCTTTCTTTCGTTGTTTCTGAACGGTTTAAATATTGAACGTCTGACTGCAAGCTCGAAGAAGAGCTGGCGCTGAAGATTGAGAGGGACAACCACATGCTGTCGGAGAAAATAGCTCTCATCAAGAGGACAAATGGTCTGAAAGGTCATTCAGAATCGCATGAACGTAAGAGGTTTGTTGAGGCTTTCATTCACAGCACACACAAAAAAAAAAGATTAATAGGATGGGGTTGCTCTGGAAAGATTTGAAAGCTCTCAATAGAAAGTTGGCCACTCTGTGGTAGGTTTCACATGTCGGTTTCACATTATGTAGTCGGTTTCACAACTGATTCCACATCATTTTCGCCACTTCCGACGACAGCCCATTGTTTCCGTTCATCAGTCTGAGCGGAGAGAGGCGGAGGCAGGAGCTGTTGCGGGTGAGCGGGGAGAACCAGGTGCTGCTGATTCGTCTGGGGCAGTGCAGGTCCTTCTACAGCGTGAAGGCTTGGCACGACGAGTGGCTGAAGACACTCAAAGTGATGGAAAGCATAACACAGTATCCCCCAAGACACAAAACAGTGGTTAAGGTGAGATACTTGCTGCAATGATGTGCTGACCTGGGTTATTAATCTGGGCTCAACGATTTCATTGTTAGCTACAATCTACATGATTGTCTTTTTTTATTGTCTTTGATTAAGTGTAGTTTTAAAGTCTTCGAAATGTGACCCAATGGAAAGATATTGGAACGGCCTTTGTGTTTGAACAGTGATATATAAACAAACTTGGCTTTTCCTAGCCTTGTATTTGCCCATTATGTGCCCGATGTGATTAGTGATATTTTGCTCTTGGGTTGCAACTTTCACCAGGAATTGGGCCAACAGGGACTAGAGAAGTCCATCAAGAGATGCTCAGAGGAAAAGAGCAAGGCTGATTCTTCAATACACCATCCTGAAAACCACTTAATGAATAACAAAACAGATGTTGAGAAGGAAGAGATGAAAAAAGAACCAGAAAGTCAGAACACTGCACAGGAGGAATCACTTCGTGCTTCTTGAGGGTCAATATAGAGAATGGAGAAACCCATTTCATCTGATTCAGAGGACTGCAGCGGCACCGAATCATCAAACAAAGATGACTGAGCTTCCATTTCTGAAAACGTGATACTTTTATGTTAGTAGCAGTACTTGTCTATTATAATTAAACATAATAATGTCCCAAAAACCCACAACTCTGTCGATTTACTATATGGAATGTTACTAATGCTTCGCATATATGTTTAAATGTCATAAAACTTGTTAATTACATTTATTTGTTGGTATGCAAGGGTTATACGAAGTTGAACCTTAGTTAAATGTAATATGGAATAAAGCGGAACTATGTATCAGGTTCATGTTTCTTACAACAAGATTCATCAGTACACCGAAGCAGAAGCCGCCGCCGCTTTGAGTATACGCTGCTAACCATCTAGCAACACTACACATTTCTCTCACTCTCCATCTATTCTTTTGAATATAACAATGAACAGTTTTTAACAGTGCTAGCGGCAAACACAACGTTTAAAATGAATCTCGAAAGACTTCGAAAACGAGTACGGCAGTACATTGATCAAGTAAGGAAAATACATTTACAAATACAAAATGCAGTGAACGTTAGTGTATGGCTAGCTCATTAGCAAGCCATTCATAGCACAACTTGTACTTATTTTGACTAACTTAGAATTGTGTCATCTCTAACCCTGGAGGTGAAGTTGTATTAAAATACTTTTCTCCGTTACCTGTTTCGCAGCAACAATATCAAAGTGCTTTGTTCTGGGCAGACAAAATAGCATCCCTTTCAAACGGTGAGTGGCTGTTCTGTCCACGAAAACCCAGAGATGGGTTTCATCCTGGATACTCTACAGCCCGTTAAAGACAAACATTTCCCCTACGGATCATGGTTGCTCTTCTTTTTTTTATGACTGTTTGGATTCGTCAATGTCCACATCACTTTACTTCATCATGAGTGTAAAGATAACGTCGGCTGGCGGCACCATGCATAGCCAGACAGCGGCTGCAGATGTTTCCCTATACTCATTAAAAAACCTGTTTGTTTTTTTTGTATGCAGAGGACCCCCAAGATATCTACTGGCTCGCTCAGTGCCTTTATCTGACCTCTCAGTACCATAGAGCCTCTCATGCCCTGCGATCCAGGAAACTCGACAAGGCAAGCATTTTAATACCCTTTCAGTCATGTGTTTTTCAATATCAATGCGGTTTTACTCGTCGATTTTGTAATCAACTCTCTAAACCATATTTCCCTTGCCCACAGTTGTATGGAGCTTGTCAATATCTGGCCGCTAGGTGTCATGTAAGTCATATCATTGGATTTGTATTATTGCTATGAGGACAACAACAAAAAACTTCTGAGAGAATATTGTGGTAAATATGGATTTGTGACTAAATTATCATTGCTTTCAGTATTCAGCCAAAGAGTTCCAGCAGGCATTGGATGTCCTGGATATGGAGGAGACAGCCAGTAAGAAGCTACTGGACAGGAGTTTGAAGGATGAAAAGGGTGTAGCAGATTTGACTAAAGACTGGGGCATGTCCCCTGCCTCTGTAAGTCTTATCTAATAACAGGTGTCGTATAGTATGAGTTTTATGCAACGCACATTTTGTTATGTTCTTTCAATTGCATCATTGTTATGTTAATAGTCTTAACCTGATCAACAATTTTCGCCTTGGTTCGGTGCTGGCACCTAAAAAGGGATTTTTTTTTGTCTTGAATATTTTTTAGAATCCGTAGCGGGTCGAGTGTGGAAAGAAAATAACTTTTTTACGACGCATTCTTATTTTTTTGGTCTCTGATTTTTGTAATAAATTCCATTCAATCTGAAGAAAATAATGCAGCACTCATACTGTTGTTCTATTATTCTCAAGTTAACCTTTTAATTGATGACAATTTCTGGGTTTCCGTCTGATCTCATCCGCCTTCAGAAACCACCACCAAAGCACCCTTTCAGCTCTCCCTAACCACCCACTCACCTCACCCTCTTCCTCTTTTCTAGATCAGCAGCTCCATCTGCCTCCTGCGGGGGAAAATCTATGATGCCATGGACAACCGACCGCTGGCCAC
The DNA here is from genome assembly GCF_026213295.1 of Gadus chalcogrammus. Lineage (NCBI taxonomy): Eukaryota > Metazoa > Chordata > Actinopteri > Gadiformes > Gadidae > Gadus > Gadus chalcogrammus. Next base: position 5,832,001 of record NC_079431.1, read on the forward strand.
CTCCAACTACAAAGAGGCCTTGAAGCTAGACGTCTACTGCTTTGAAGCCTTTGACCTTTTAACGTCCCACCACATGCTGACTGCACAGGAAGGTGAGGACAGTAGTTAACCGATGGTTTCCGGCTGATAGTTTGGTTTCATATAATATACTTCATGTGTGAAGGTTTCAGTAGGGTCTATCAACATGAAATCAAACCTGTTACAGTAGGGTAGCTCTGAGTAGATCTAGCAGTCCAAATGTTTGTATTTGGCTAAAGAGAATGCTGTTCTTGCAACTCCATGACAATTTGTTATTTTATTTTATTGTATTACTGTCCGTGCAAAATGTGTGTAGTTTGCAAAGAGACAGGAATATGAACATAAAGAGCATTTATTCTCAAGTTTCACTCTTCCCACAATATTTGTATACGTTAATATAGGTGTATGTTTGTGCATACAGGTGTTATTTCTTTGGGGCTGCGTTTTTGTATTTGGGTTCAATTAGAATACACGTACCGTTTCAACCCTGTTTAATATGTTCCTCCCATTCCCACCCCCCAACAGAAAACGACTTCCTGAACTCTCTTCCTCTGGGTCAACAGTGCATAGAGGAAGAGGAGGAGTTGCTCCACTTCCTCTTCCAGATGAAATTGAAGAAGGTACAGACTCGATGTGTATAGTTTGAAAACAACAGTATCTCCCATGGCACTTGAGCCCATGCACCTGTTTTGTTTTGACTGCAAACATTTTTAAAGAAAACATTGAGAAATAAATTCTTTATTAAGTGAACAGAATGTCAATAACCATGGCAACATCCGTTCTCAGGTTTACTAGTCTCGCAAAGCCAGACCAAACTACAGCAAGTAGAATGGTCTGTAACCACGCTATTTCGAGCCGTCTATCCGGGGGGAAAGTGGGCTGGCCTGTTTTTATTTCTTTAAACCAATCACAATCGCCTAGGGCGGGGCTAACCCCGGGGAGCAGCAGCGGTGTCCATGCAAAATAGTGCCGGGGGGGGAATTATTTTGATGGAACGTCTTCACGTTCAGAGGCTGTCAGAGAGATGGCTCAATCCCAACCGCAAACGCCACAAAAAACGATTAAAGATGTATGTCGCCTATGTGAAGATCCTTTTATAGTTAAAAAGAACAAACATCGTTTGTTTCTTTCTCACAATGATGTTAAGCCACCATACACTTTGGCCCTTGAGGAGCTCACGGGACCTATCAAAACGACAGGCGTTTTAACATTCATATGTGGTTCTTGTAGAACGCTGTTAAACAAATACCGTAGGTGCTATTGTGAAGTGGAACGGAACACACAATAGGCCACGCTTGATGTATAAAACTTTTGCCATAGCCTGTGGGAAAACATGCAAGAACATCTTTATTCCTCAGCAAATGCTGTAAGCAAATCTTTTGAAGTTCTTTGCCTTTTTCGACGGAAAGAGCCAAACATGCTAGCTTTACAGAGCCGTCAAAGTCTTCTTCAAAAGTCGCCATACTGCCTAGTTTCCGAGTTTGAGGGGGAGCACAATACGGGAAAGCCAGCAACAGGAAGGGGAGGAGTAGCGGTGGAATCCGACGCTAGCGCTATAGATGTCCATTTCCGCTCAGCCAGACTACAGGTTTACTGTCTTTTAAGCGGCCCTTGTCCTTATTTGTTATGAATTAATTCATTGTGATTGTATTGTTGACTTTCCATAGCGTTGAGTAGACATGTATTCTATCCTAATACTGTGTTTTCTACCCCCTGTGTTTCTCTTCATATCTTCTGCAGTACAACAAGCCTAGAGATCTGGTGGTACCCGAGATGGTTAATGGTCTCCAGGACAACTTGGATGTGGTGGTCTCGCTTGCTGAGAGGCATTATTACAACTGTGATTTCAAGATGTGCTACAAACTTACGTCGATGTATGTATCTAATTTGTATTGGATATTTAAAAAACGAAATGGGGGGGGGGAATGGGTTGAGGCAGCACTATCAACCTGACACAAAAAAAGAAAGAAATGGACGCAGCCCATTGACTGTGCAGGAGACCTATCCTACCTCCCCCCAATATGATATGTTATTTCATCCTCTTGCATCCTGTATTTCTCTCCAGGGTGATGGTGCAAGACCCTTTCCATGCCAACTGCTTACCTGTACACATAGGAACGCTGGTGGAGCTTAGTAAAGCTAATGGTAAGCCAACTATTGCCAAAAAAAGGAATATGTACTCCTTTTAAGTTTGTATATAAATTGCAACCCCTAATAATCTGATACAATTTCTGAAATGTTTGCTTCATGACCTTATCCCCTCTCGCTTACTTCATCCCCAGAGCTCTTTTTCCTTTCGCACAAGCTCGTCGACCTGTATCCCAACAATCCGGTAAGCGTTGGCCCTTACCATCCAGACATTCCCCACCTACCCCCCCCCCCCCCCCCCCCTCCGCTCCGAATGCTTTTCTGACCAATCAAACGCGACCTCTCTTCCCCACCCAGGTGTCGTGGTTTGCGGTGGGCTGCTACTATCTGATGGTGGGTCACAAGAACGAACACGCACGGCGATACCTGAGGCAAGCGGCCGTCGTCGATCCCCGTGAAGGAGCCCCCGTGGGCCTCCGTTCAGACTGATGGACTGTCAGCCTCTCCTCCGCTTATTTGACTAGTCTCATTCGTCCCATAGCAAAGCCACGACGCTAGAGAGGACGTACGGGCCGGCGTGGATAGCCTACGGCCATTCGTTTGCCGTGGAGAGCGAACACGACCAGGCCATGGCTGCCTACTTCACAGCCGCCCAGCTGATGAAAGGGTAGGTGTTTTTTATTTTGCGTATGATGAACGAGACTATGGGCATGGTGGTAATGTCAAGATATTGAAGGAACGCAAATGGTGTAGTGACTTAAAATAGATTTTTAATCATGCTGGGGTTATTTATTAGATTCTAGACAAAGTCCTCATGCTTCTCATGATAAGGCTTGGAGCCACGTCATCCAGCTCTCAGACAAATTTCATTCAGCACTCGCCTCTGTTGCTCACCTGTTGTATCCGAACCAAGGTGCCACTTGCCCATGCTCTACATCGGCCTGGAGTACGGCCTGACCAACAACTCCAAGTTGGCCGAGCGCTTCTTCAGCCAGGCCCTCAGCATCGCTCCCGAAGACCCCTTTGTCATGCACGAAGTTGCTGTGGTTGCCTTTCAAAATGGAGAGTGAGTCATGTTCATCATGCTACACACTCACACTCTAACGCCACGTATGCATGTACATGGCTGTACACATGTTCATCCTTTAAACACTATATACTGTGATCAGCAAGTTTTATTCTTCATCTGCTTTTTCAGCTGGAAGACTGCGGAGAAATTGTTCCTTGACGCAATGGAAAAGATCAAAGCCATTGGAAATGAGGTAGCTGCTCACATCAGCGAAAAAAATAATATCTCTGTCATTATAGCGTGTGCTCATTTAGTTTTGTGATTTCAGGTTACGGTGGACAAATGGGAGCCGTTGTTGAACAACTTGGGTCATGTTTGTCGAAAACTGAAGTAAGTGCTGCCCCTCTTATGAAATCCAAATCACTTCTACTGTTTATCCTCTAGTGAATGTCAAGGTGGAAAGGCAGGGCTCTTTGCAGAGGTGAGAGAATACTATCAATGGAAGAGAGACTCATTTTATCCAGAGTGGATGCTCAATGGGGAAGCCCTAGTGTGCACTCTGTTCTATTGTTCTCCCCTTGCGTGCATTCACTGAACTACCAAGAGACGTGTCCGTTTGTTCAACCCCAGTCACATTGCATAATCTGTGCACTCATTGAGAATGTATGGTAAGATACTTGAATTAATTATGCAATATGCATGGCCTCTCAGCATATTTTAAAAGCTGGATGCAGAGTTGGCATGTGCGCAGTAACATGCTGTTTTCTTGTGTGGTGAGTTGTCTTGCGTAAAAGTGTTTTTGTCTAAGCAATGTTAAAGCGCATGTATATGTAGTTGTGTACAATTGTATTCATTATCATTTTACACCACACTCACTCGAGACAGAACTCCTTCAGTGTGTCTGGTGATGGCTGATTTAACCTGTCCACACTACTCAATGTGCAACCAACCATCATCCACACACTCCCCCACCTACCCAACACTTTTCACTGCGGCCATCAATATTCAAATCCTGTCTAGAAAATCAAAACCATGCAACCTCGAACAAGGGATCGTTTACCTGTTAATGGTTTTGGTCTGGCATTTCAAAAAAGTGTGGTAAAAGCCATGAACTCGCTTTGGGGGTTGTAGTGGAAACAAATTGAACACAGTGCAGGTCTCAACTTGCAGGTACTACAAGGTGATTTATGTCATGGGTTCCCACCTTTTACTGAGCTGGTGGTTGTGTTTTTCCCTGCAGGAAGTACGACTCTGCCCTGGAGTACCACCGGCAGGCCCTGGTACTCATCCCCCAGCACGCCTCCACCTACACCGCCATAGGCTACGTCCACAGCCTCATGGGCGACTTCGAGAGCGCCATCGACTACTTTCACACAGTGAGCACTTGTGCACTTCTCCTATGGTTCAGGGCCTTACTCATACCCCTGAAAAGTGTACCACATAGATTATTCAATCATTATTTCCAGCATGCCTAGCTGAGGACTAGACTTTGGAGATCATTATTTTTAATGATCAGTATTACAATGACTATTCTCCAGTTTCCGGGAGACAATTTTACGTGGGATGAGAGGTTGAGTTAACAAAGCGCTGTACCATTTTTCTAACTTGCAATTACCGTTCCATTTCTACCAGGCACTGGGACTGAAAAGGGATGACACATTCTCCGTGGCGATGCTCGGCCACTGTATCGAAATGTACATCGGGGAAACGGACGCCTATATAGGTAAAGGGCAAACGAAAAACAAGTTTCAAACATGTTTTCACAAAAACACAAATGCATTTCCATTCAATAAATGTCACCGCCACCGCCATAGGTACTGACATCAAGGACAAAGCACGCAGCAACCTCAACACGCCGGCGCTGGTCAAGGTGCTGAACGCGTCGCCGGAGTCCGGCGAGCCGGCTTCTGCCTCGCTCATGGACGACAGCGACGTAATGTCACTGGAGACGCCCAACCAGGAGAAGGCGGCTGGGGGCACCGAGACGCCGGAGACGCCTCTGCGCCGCTGCCTGGCGCTCGAGTGCGACATGAATGAGAGCGACATGATGCTGGAGACCTCCATGTCAGACACCAGCACATGAGCCGGTGGTGGGCGGGGGCTTCATCATGAATGCTGATGAATATCAATTTCCCCAGCCCCACCACCCACAGACTTATGAACCCTTTGGTGTCCGTCCTCTATGTCAGAGTTATTGAGATACCGGTGTTCACTCCCCCCGCCCCCTTTCCTTTGTGCGTTCGATAATGCACAACTAAAAACGACGACGACAACAACGAACAACATAGTACTTGCAATTGTGAACACTGTAAAACGGAAGTGCAACGCAGTTCGTTGTCTTTTTTTTTTTTAAACAAGTTTGATATGAAGGGGTGGGGTGGGGGAGAGGGGGTTTAACTTGTGCCTTGGTACAGCGTTGAGGGCTCTCACTATTGGACCCAGAGGTAAGCCTCGGGAGTCGCTGGGCAGAGCCACCGACATCGTCGAAGACATGGGTCACAGGCAGCACTCCATGGCTCACCTCAACGAAGACCCTTCGCTCGCCACGGCGGGACGCTTCCTGACGCTAACCTGTGGTTTTTTAGCCTTGAATAAACGGAACAAGTTGAAAGTAAGCAGCTTCTATGAATGTGGAATGATGGTATTGCTTGGCGGTAAAAGCAATGGATACTCTTAGACCTTGTATCTTTTGAGTTGTGTGTGTATGAGGTTGAAGCATGCTTGTTCACAAAATAAAACTTGCTATATATGTCAACTTAATTGTATTCACTAACTTTATGATTACACTATCTTGATACCTGTCAACAGTTGTGCAGATATAGGTTTACAACCGTAAGGTCATTTTTCATAATGGTGATGCGTGTGAAAAATAATTGTGAGTCGATGAGTTTTTCCCATGTAATTCTCGAGCACCATAGTGTGCATGCAATATCAGCGGCCATGACGTTGGGCGCTATTACTCTTTTTTAGTAATCATAAAATAATCTGCCGCTGTGTGAGTGAGACTCCCAAATAGGGCTACTGCCCGCACCCCCATCTGGAGGCGACGAGAGGTAGTGTACTCGTCCTCAAATTAAGGCAGATGATGTATTGTAGTCCCTCTGGGTCAAGGAAGAGATGCTTTTTGATCTTGATTGACTCGTCATCATCTCGCAATTCGTCGTTTTTGTTGTATGTCGCGCTACCAGTTTTTCCGTGTCCACAGGACACGGAAAAACTAGCAGTGCAAATTGCTTTTTTTTGTTTTTCAAGTTTGTGTCTCTTGTGCTGCTGACAAGAAAGGTGTGAAACCTGAACAGGAAGTTAACGGACCGTGGTCGCTGCATCTCCATCCCCCATATCTACATAGCTACAAAACGCTTGTTAAATATCACACTTGATCCAACGCTAATTTCTCTCTTGCAGTTTTTAGTCTGTGAATGGGAAAATCTTTTTGTGTAAGCCCAGCATTAGTTAAAACCAGACTCGGACAATAATAACAAAATATCCTGACAAATAATCTAAATAGAAACATATTACAGACAGTAGCAGCATTAGAGCTGCAACTAGCAGTGCAAATTGCTTTTTTTTTTGTTTTTGATTTTCAAGTTTGTGTCTCTTGTGCTGCTGACAAGAAAGGTGTGAAACCAGAACAGGAAGTTAACGGACATCCTGTGGTCGCTGCATCTCCATCCCCCATATCTACATAGCTACAAAACGCTTGTTAAATATCACACTTGATCCAACGCTAATTTCTCTCTTGCAGTTTTTAGTCTGTGAATGGAAAATCTTTTTGTGTAAGCCCAGCATTAGTTAAAACCAGACTCGGACAATAATAACAAAATATCCTGACAAATAATCTAAATAGAAACATATTACAGACAGTAGCAGCATTAGAGCTGAAACGCATTTGTTTCAACTGTGACTCAGTCATTGTGAAACCATAAATAGATAATTTAATTTTTTTTATCTGTAGGCCTACTCCGGCCCATGCCATGAGGTCCAGCCCACCCTGGTTGCTGTTGTGATTGACAGCACTACCAGGGCTCTCTGAGAATGTCAGCCCATGATTGATTGACAATGACAAACATAGACCAATAATCTGTGTCAATGCTGGCCACACACTGCTAGCCCTCTGTTGCCCATTGGCCGGCCCAATTGGAGGGAATTTAGAGAGAGAGAGAAAAAAACAAAACATAGCGGACCGGACCGGCCCACATTGGGTCAACGGCCCACCGGGACGATGCCCGGTATGTCAGATGGCCAGTCCACACCGTGAGACCCTCACCCTCCGTCTGTGTGGAAACCAGCAGTGGGAAGCAGACTTTTCTAAACGGTATTAAACGTTTTTCAGTTTAATACTTCAGTTATAACGCGGTGCTTTCGTATAAATGATACTACGATTTGTTAAGTGTTTTCCCGTCATGTTCCACAGTTCCAGGCCGAGATATCTACGGTCGTTCGGTCAGCCACTCGTCTCCGAGCCCCGAGGCGTGGAGCACTTTGGGGACCGCAGCATCTTCGGGTCGTTTCAGTCTAAACTCCAATAGCATGGACGCTGACTACCATCTTGAGGACGCCGTGCCCGCGGCCCCGACCCCGACCCTTCTCCATACTTTAGCATGAGGACCCTGTCACGGTGACAGGGTCCTAATGCTAGGGGTTGGAGAGGGGTCGGGGTGAGACGAGAGTGTCATCCCGATCCCTATCCGGCCTCTCATGAGGACCCTGTCACCCCGACCCTTCTGTACCATGAGGACCCCGCCCCCCCCCGACCCCTCTCCGGCCTGCAGCAAGAGGGGACAGCCGAGAACTCCAATCCTACTATTTTTTAATTGTTGATTGCTTCTTGCTGTCAATATTGTTTTAACGGGTTTTTTTTTCCCTTTCTTTTATTAGACCAAAGATAATTTCCTTTGTTGGACGATGTGTGTTCGTAAAAAAGTTGTGAAGATGTCAATGTTTGTGACCTCATTCCGGCTATGTATTCACTGGAGGGTGATCTAATCGCTAAAAATCAGCAGAATTTTTGTTCTATTGTTATTTGTCCTCAATGTTCTTGCTTTTCCATTGCATCCTTTTCATAAGACGTCCATCCACATAAACGGCGTGTTGATTTTCCTATAAATGTAGATAAGAGCGCCGAATCCTCGCGAGAAAATGTGTATAAACTCTCGCGAGCGTAAGGACGAGTCAGACGCTAGAAGGAGATGTGGAGAAATGAGGTCTGAAAAGGACCCAATGCCGGCATGCAGAGAGAAAAGCGTCGTTGAAATACAGTTCAGAGACATACAAAGAGATCAAGAGGGTAATCTGGGTCTTTCGAAGCAGAAGGAGGAGAAGAAGGAGATATTTACCAAGGTAAGCGCGTAGTGGCGAGTTGTTTACGTTGTGCGTACTGCAGCCATGGAGGAGGGTCCGATCAGCACCAAGGACAGCTACAGCACGAATATCCCCATGACGTTACTAATCTGTCTTTATTTTTTCAAGTCAATGGTTGTATAATAGCTTGCATTTATTGTTTTATTTTCTTTCAAACAGGCGTCATATTCAGTGCTTTTTCAGAAAGAAAGGTTATGAACAACATCATGTCCTTGAATAATCTGCTGGGGCTTTACATAACAAACGTAGCCACGTTGGATTTCGTTTTTGCTTCTGATGAAGACCATATACGGATACTATTTTAGAGCTTAATCTACTAAAATGACCTTATAAGGTCGCAAATGTTAAAAAAAATACCCAAATGTACATTACAGGTGGTCATTCGAAGGCTTCCACCAAGCCTATCAAAGGAACAGCTAGAGGAACAGCTCAGCCCACTTCCATCCTTCGATTATTTTGAGTTCTTCCCAGCTGACCAGAGGTAGGCCTATAAATGATACAAATTGTATACATATATGACGTTTTTAAACAGTAGCTAGTTAGGCCTATGGGTTTACTTACTTACAGGTGTACATAAAAGCAGAGCTTGGTCAAGATGCTGGTGTCAACTTCCATTGATTACACATTCACGCTTGCACTGTTTAAGAAAATACTGAAACATGAAATGCTGAAAAGTTTTCCAATCTCTCTTCCTTCCGTTTCACCTCAGCCTACACCCTCATCTGTTCTCCAGAGCATACATAAACTTCAAAACCAATGAAGATATCCTTCTCTTCCGGGACCGCTTTGATGGTTATGTTTTTATTGACAACAAAGGTAATCACAAAGGAAAAATAGAAACAGATCAATCTTGAGTAGTATCACATTCACAGAATGCTGTATGTCTGCATAAATCTCAAAGTGTATGTTTCCAGTAGGGACTGGCAAGCCCCTCCACCTTGGTTCCAATCATATATCTACCATGTTGCATAAGCAGTGCCATTTTAATGTATTAGGCAAACAATAAACAAGGGAGTTGCACGACCCTTAAGTTTGTTGTTTAGATCATAATTATATGTTATCAATACCATGTATCTATATCATCATTATTTAAGTATATTATTATTACTACTAATGTGTACCGAATGTAGAGCCACTTCTCTACAGGACGCAGGTGAATTTCCTAGTTTGTAGATAAACAGATGAATACCTGTATGTGCCTTCCATTGTTTGTCCCTGATTGTATCTTCCATTATATGGACACAAATGTGGATGGATATAGTCAAAGCGTCCGTTACCCCGGTGACCATTTCAATACAAACCCTAACCCATGTTCAATATTGACCCAGGCCAGGAGTACGCCGCCGTGGTAGAGTTCGCCCCCTTCCAAAAAATCTCCAAAAAGAAGCTCAAGAAGAAAGATGCCAAAGCTGGTAGCATTGAAGAAGGTACAGCATTGCCATATTTAAAAAAAAACTCTGATAATATTATATCAAGGATCAACATAAAATTAAAGTTTATATACATAATGGATCGATTGATTATTTATTTCCAACTCAGACGAGGAGATTAGAGTAGATAAAAAACACAAACAAAAATAATTATGTTCCCATGATTACATTATTATGCACAGTATATATAATTAAATATATCAAATACATTATGCTGTCTGGTATATAACATACTGATAAGTAATATTTAAGATAATAATATCATACAGTGTTAGTGTCTCACAGTTTTCCTATCAGTCTTAGATTATAGAGATGTGGTTTATAGACATGCTGCTGCTTCCACTCTTAAACACTCAGATTATTTGTATAATTTCACCCTCAGCTGTTCCCTCAGTAATTTAGTTAATCACCATTGTGTCCTGTAGATCAATTTTACTTGGTCCTCTTTGTCAGAGATGTTAGATGCACTGGCATATGTTTCTATAGAAAGCCATTGTTGAAGGTCTTCCACCTTTCATCCCTTCATTTTCAGACCGCCTAGCAGTGGCACGTCTTACAATTTACTTTAAATAACCAACCATTTCGACACAGTCTGCAGTTGATATTAATTGTTTAATTGTATAATTGTCCTTTTTGTAGTCATGGTGTGCTGCATATAATTGGCATCATTGTGAATGAGAGATTGTTCCCAGTGATCTATCGAGGTGAAATAACGATTGAATTAATGAGGGTTCTTTCTTGGATGCGTCACTCTCCCAGACCCGGAATACAAGCGCTTCCTGGAGAACTACTCCTGCGATGAGGAGAAGTCCATGGCTAACCCAGAGACTCTGCTTGGGGAGATAGAAGCCAAGACCAGGGAGCTCATAGGTACGCTATAGCACCCTTAATAGAGACACTGAGTATGGTACTCTATTTTCATCTGATCTGTTGACTTTCACGTTTAGTTCCAGGTTGATGTGTTTTCACTTGTCCTTTGTCTGGTTTCAGCCAAAAGAACGACGCCACTGTTGGAATACATCAAGAACAAGAAAATAGAGAAACAGGTTGGTGAAGATAGAGAAAAACAACGACTACAATGTTTTCGTAAGGAAAAAATACATTCAGAATTTGAACCTGCTGCTGAAATAGGGCAATTTATCTTGTCCTTCTCCCAGAGGATAAGAGAGGAGAAACGAGAGGAGAGGAGGAGACGAGAGCTCGAGAAAAAACGACAGAGGGAGGAGGAGAAGCGCAAGAGAAGAGAGGAAGAGCGACGCAAACGCAGGGAGGCGGACAAGCAGAAGAAGTTGTCTGAGAAGGAAGTCAAAATAAAGGTGACACCTTGAACTCTTCATCTTTTCATTCTATTTACAACAAAAAAAAAGAACGTTCAACATTTTGCTTTAATGTATCCCTGCTTCAGCTCCTGAAGAAAAGTGACATGGATGACGATGTGGACTCGGACCGTCTGAAGGACAAAGGCGAAGTCGCCGAGACCGACAGGAGCAAATGGGAGAAACCGGTTGGACAGATGAAGTCAGTGGAACCGAAGGAAAGGTTAGGATGGTGGTCCAAATACTGGACTCTATCTCACAAGCTCTGCTGCTAGGATATAGGAGGGTTGTGCTGAGAAAGATGTGATTAGGGGTCAGCCGATTCAGTCCCATTATCAAATTAATCATTCAAATATCCTGATTCGTTTGACTAATTTGTACATTTGTGCTGCATGCCTCATCTCTGGCCACCAGGGTTCAGCCGGAGAGCGACAAAGAGCAGAGAGACTTACTGCAGCAACAGCACGGCCGCAGGCAGAGAGACAAGGAGCACCGGGCCAAAGACGAGGAGCGTAAGCGCCAGCGGCACCACTACGACTTTGACAAGTTCATGCGGCGGAAAGACGAAACCAAGTGGGGCAAGGGCTACTGCCAGGACCGGGCCAAGAAGGAGGGCCACCACCACGGCTTCTCCTATTGCCCAGACGGAGGGGACAAGCTGGGCAAGGAGGACAGGGAAGACCCGGCCAGCAGGAAGGAGCGCCTTCGTAACAAGGTGAGCGAGAAGGTGAGCATGAGCTGGAGGGGGGGCGGAGCATATTTCAATGTCTTGTTCTTGTTGTTCTTCTACTTATTGATCTCCTTTAGGGTGAATACCAGGAGGAGGCCATGCAACCCCCTTTTTCCCCTATTATTTACTGATATTTTTTTATCGATATAGAATTTGAAATTGAAATTGCAGTATATCTTGAATATTGTTGTGTAGAAACGTGCAGCCAGGTCAACTTTTGTTATTCTTTCTGCTAAAAAATAATATTTTTTCCTATTTGCATAGCCTTTATTGTTTCTAAGTCTAGTAGTGTTGATATAGCTGTTAGGCCCAACAAAAGCTATCTTTGACCCATTGTGAAGTACCATTTACTGAACTGTCTTTCTTTTTAGAATCATACTGGTGATCGGATGCTGACCTCTCCTCAACTAATGATTGTCCTGTGACTCTGTGAGCAAGGCATGAAGGCAACCGTCTGCACCCATTGCCTTCGTGCCTTGGTCTCTTTCTGTACTGGATTGACTTCTGCATTTAAACATTGCGAAAATTTTCACCTCACCTCTCTACTCATGTGAAAACAAATCTTTGCACAACAATAAAAAACACTTCCTGCCATTAGTTGCCCCATTCAAAACCTGGAATGGTTTATAGCATATCCCCATTTAGACTGCTTCATTCAGTTTCAAAGCCTAACACATTCACTGGCGGCTTTATTAACATTCTCCTTATTATTATAAAAGATCATTCATAATGGTAATACTAATAAAAATCATAATAAGAATAATCTCAAACATCTTAATGATCTCTTCTCTGCTATGAGCTGGTGGATGACTGATTCTTACTCCCTCTCTCTCTCTTCTCTTGCTTCTCTTTTTTTCTGCTCTCTCTCCCACTCTCTCTCTCTCTCTCTGCTCCCTCTTTAGGACCGACCAGCCATGCAGCTCTACCAGCCTGGCGCACGCAACCGCAAACGCATGAGTTCAACGGGCAAAGGTTACGACTGCGCCCCTGCGAGACGCTCGCCCGAACCGGGGTCGGAGCACTGCTATGAGGCGGTCGCCATGGGAACGGGGACAGAGAAGAGTAGGGATGAGTAGACGAGCGGCAATTCGTTCAAGGGGAGTGGACTGGGGTGTTCATCTTCAGCTTGGAGTGAATGGTTTTAAAAATCAAGTAAAAACCCTTATCCCGAGCGACTATAAGCCCATGTACTGTGCTATACTTCAACATGTATAAAACTTAACCGCTTCAGAGCTAATACCCATCAATGGACATTAAAACTCTAAATGGGCAAACAGAACAGTGGTTCATTCTGTTGAATGAAATTTTCTCCGGAAATAGTTGCGGTTGTGTGGAGAAAAAACACTTTATAAGAATGCTCGCATCTGTAAAATATTCATGCTAATAAAGATAATTGTAACGGAAATCGTGTCAGACCGTAGATGCTATCTGTTAACGCAGCCTTTTCGAGGTCTATTTATCATAGCTTGTTATTTCCATTGGTGAATTAAGTGAGGTCGTTACCTGTTATTTGTGTCCACATTTGCCTGAAGAAGGGTAACGACTGGAAGAGTGATTTCAAGTTGTGAGTTTTTTAATAGATTTTTGGTTTTTAGCTCTTCATCGATTTATCAGAAAGACCTAAAATCTCACTTTGTATTCATAGGAAATATGTAACTAAATATGTCTAATTATATCATAAATTACTCCCTATGGGTCAGTGTGTGTATGTTTGTTTGTTTGTGCCTGTGTGTGTGTATGTTTGAGTCTGCCTTTGTGTGTGTGTGTGTGTGTGTGTGTGTGTGTGTGTGTGTGTGTGTGTGTGTGTGTGTGTGTGTGTGTGTGTGTGTGTCTGTGTCTGTGTCTGTGTCTGTGTCTGTGTGTGTGTGTGTGTGCATGTGTGTGTGTGTGTGTGTGTGTGTGTATGTGTGTGTGTGTCTCTGAACACGTGCTTGTGTGTGTTCATATGTGGTGTGTGTGTGTGTGTGTTTTGCACGCAGACCGGTGTTTGTTACCATAAGTGTGAGAGAGTATGCGAGACAGTACAGGGCTGCTGGGATTCTTCACAATGACTTCCTTCCGCAAAAATCATCACTTTTGCTCTTCAATATCTGTTTTGTGCCCGCACTGCACCCTGCACTGCAGGGGAAAGTATTTTCTGTGATGGATTTATATTTGTGGTACACGACAACGTCCATGTGAAGGAAATAAAGTGACCCCTAAAATTAGATTTGTAAATAAAATCAATAGTAATGATAATTTACGTAAATAAGACTATTTTGGCGATAGTCTATTAAAATATTTTTTTATTTTCTATCGAGTGTTGAACATTACAGAGAGCCTATTCAAACCAAAATATACTAAAGTGGGTATTTGATTATTTTAGAGTTAGATCATTTATGCACACAACATGTCTTACATTTATGTATCATGCCTTTATGTCATTTCCAATAAGAATAAATGGTTTTAAGCATTGATCGATTTCTGTCTTCCCTCTGTAGATGAGTGACAGTTAGGGTGGGGTAGAATACAGTGGAAACTAGAGTCTTTTATGTTTGCATGAGGCAGCAGTGATTCATTTGTCAAGTTGGGTTTCTGGGTATGTGTATGAATGGGTTATTTTCTTCTTAGTGTGTCTGTGGCCATGTATTCCCCCATTTCTGTGTTGAACTAGTTTAAAAGGGCGAACACAACCCAGTTTCTTATCAGTTACAACTTGTGTGCCATTGTTTCACTGACATTACACGTGGGCATGAAAAAGCACATTGGCAGAACCCAAAAACAGGAAGTCTTCTGGCATCTTATGCGTCTTGTGAGCAGCTTGTGAGCAGGTAAGGGGAAATCTTCTACTCTACTACCATGTACCCTTTTCAGAACCAAGCATGAAGTCGACCGGGTCACCTTGAAAGTCATAGTTCTACACATGAATAAATGTGTGCGTAAACAGATGCCTTACACATCAATAAACTACGCGCATACAGCAACTGCAACCCACTTACAGAAAACGGTGAGAGATAATTAAATCCCAACTGTGTATTCTTAAGTATGAAACACAGCCCGCCTCGTCTATAGATCTGCAGTGGCATCTCAGGAAACGAATGCACCATGGTCGTTGGTCATCTATGCCGTTGGTCATGTGTGACGACATGCGCACTGCTTCCTTCCCTTAACCCCAATACTGTAACACGCTCCAATCTTGTTTCCTCAGTAGTAATACAACAAGAGGTACAAACAGCCACTCAAATCTGCGCACCAGCCCGCCTGCTCGGTCTCTGTTTATCTCTGTGAGTATATAACTAAACTTTCCATTCAGTGAAATGTTAGTTGGATTTTATGCATATTGTTATTATTAATGATAAGTAGTTATGAAGTAGCATTAGCTGTAGCATGTTTAGCACTGGTAATAAAAAAATAAAAAATATTAATAGTATATTTCATTCCATTTTTTTACCTAAAGTGAATACTATATAAATATTATTTAAGTTATATTCTTTGTTACAAGTTTGTTACTATGGATCAGTTTTGTTTCTGTTAGTGGATTTGAAAATATTTGCCACGTGGAGGGGAAAGTGTGTTGTTCATTGAAGGGGAAGTTCAAGTCTAGTGGAACCTTTTAATTTAACTTAAGATGTTCAATTCAGTTCTATTTAAGATTTGAATAGCACTGTCTTGAATATTTGAATTGAACAACAACTCATAACTGGGTGATTGACTGCTCGTTTCTATACCCGATTCAAGACAACAACATTTGCATCCATCTATTCATAACTGTAAGGCAGTTTGCAGTTGCTAACTCTTACCGCAGATTATGCCTTTTCCTGCCCCACCCATATCTTCAAACAGCACAAAGCACTCTCTTTTAACACCTCAGTTTCCACAACAAACTTACAGAACATAATGTGGTTTTATTATGACACACAATTAGTGAAGCGGAAACTACAAAACAAGGTCGCTTTATTAAGTTCAGTTAAAAAAAAAATCACTTTATTGATCCAGGACTGGAATACAGGACTGGAAACCTTGGTCAAAATGAAATCGTATGTTATTGACTTTTATCGCAATATTTATTTGTATCATTTTGTAAGTTAAAGAAACCTCTGTTTTTATCTCATAGGATCCGGTGACAGGATTGTATACCAGGTATGCCTGATCCTCTGGTTTTCACCATGTCTCCAAGTGCCAACTTCACCAAACTGGACAACGCTACCCTCAACCTTTTCCAGAACTACCCCGCCAGCTTAACCATCTCCCTCATCTACACGGTGGTCACTGTGGTCAACCTGGGCGGAAATGGCCTCTCCATGTGGCTGCTGCTGTTCCGCACCTCGCCCAAGACCCCCTCCATCATCTTCATGATCAACCTGACCCTGACAGACCTGTCCCTGGGCGCCGCCCTGCCCTTCCAGATCGCCTACCAGCTCCGAGGATACGACTGGACACTGGGACCCGGCATGTGCAGGTATGTGCAGCTTTAAAGGTCTCACATTAAACCCCCAGGTGTGAGTGTGTTTAGCCGTTGCAAGCCGTTTTGAAAATCGCCCATTTCTGATATCGCAAGTGGGCCTGTCCACCTAGATGTATGACGGATAGATGAGCAATGTTTGCTACAGTCCACTGGGAGGCTGGGGAACTGATCCATCCAGCACACACCTAGGTGGACACGCCCACTTTTGATGTCAGAAGAGGCCGATTTTCAAAACGGCTTGTAACGACTAATCACACTCCCACCTGGTAGTGTAACAGGACACCTTTAATGTAAACGGTGTCTTAAGGTGCTTGCACACTGCCCAACAACAAACACCCACACCTAACTTCAGCGCCTATTGGCCCACTGGCCTAATGTTGGCGCCTGTCTGTGTTTGCTGGGAGAGCTTGAAAGCACCTTTACACCCCGTTTCCAAACAGGATGTGCGCCATTCATAGCTCACGTTAATAAACATCCGATGGGGTAGTAATCAGAATATCCTCTGACGTGCAGATTCTTTATTTACGTGTCAATCTTTGAAGACTAAATCTGAGCCTTCCCATGGTCCCTCCCACCTCCTCCCCCATCCTCCCCCATCCCTCCCTTTACCCAAGGTTCATGACCGTCGCCTTCTTCTCCAACATGTACTGCTCAATCCTGACGATGACGGCCATCGGCGTCGACCGCTACCTGGGCATCCTCTGGCCCATCCGGTTCCGGGAGATCAGGGCGAGGAAGAGCATAGCGGTGTTGGCCTGCCTGCTCATGTGGGCGGTGGTGCTCACCGTGCTCTACCCTCTGATGACCACCGACCTCACCTTCCACATTCCCGAGTTGGGCATCACCACCTGCTTTGACGTGCTGAAGCGAGACATGTTGCCGTCGTTTGACGCCTGGCTCTGCTTCATCTTCTCCATGCTCTGCGTGCTCTTCTTCCTGCCGTTCTGCATCACCGTCTACTGCTACGTCAGCGTCATCCGCAAGCTGGCCCAGGACTCCAAGACGGTGCAGAAGGACCGGGCCATGCGGCTGACGGCCACCGTGCTGCTGGTCTTCGTCGTCTGCTTCGCCCCGAACAACGTGCTGCTACTGGCTCACACCGTGCGGAGGTTCTTCTATAATGACTCGCTGTACATGGCCTACAAGCTGTCGCTGTGCCTCAGCTGCCTCAACAGCTGCCTGGACCCCTTCATCTACTACTTTGCCTCCAAGGAGTTCAGGCACAAGCTGAGGCAAATGCTGAGGCTGAGGAGCCTGAGCACCTCGGACATCGGGAGGGGGACGGAGCACAAGGAGAGCTTGTTCTCGGCCCATCAAGCGTCTGACGCACAGCAGACAAACACGAGGGGTCTCTGATATGGCGACACAATACTTTTGCAGGAATTGGGGGAGGGAAGGAGGGAGGGAGGGAAGGAGAGAGAGGGATAATTAAAGTAAGAAAAAAGTTACATGATAGATCCCCTTTTTTGCTACATTTTGAAATAATCTTTCTTCGATCATTTTTTATCTTACCATTCCTACTTTCCAAATAACTATATGTATATATGTACCGATTTGTTTATGTAAAAAAATACTGCGAATAAAATTGGGATTTTTTTTGAGTACTTATTTTCATGTAGATGCTGTTCGATTCTATGATATTACCGTTATATTATATTCTATTCTATCATTGTATATTCCAGAACTATTTAGAGAATGTCTCTTCTCTAATCTATTTTAAGCTACCAAACCGAGACGCGCGGAATCATTTCCGGTATAGTCGCGTGACGCGTGGTGACGTTGTCGCAGAGAAGAGAGGTAGTTTTCCTGGACGGCTGTCTTCTGCAGGTCTGTAGCATGATTCTGATCCAAAACCATGTCATTCCAATTACCTTAATATCATATTTGTGCGTATATATGTACATATTTTCACGCGTCTGGAAGCATAAATAAGTTTAGAACAGTATTGTCAGGAATATAATGAGAGTCGTAGCATTATATTTAGAGTGCATATAGACAAAATTGGCAAATCAAGTTTGAACGGTAGTGAGTTGAGGCGTTAAGAATGTTATGTTAATGAATACCAGACAGTTCGTCAATGATGACATGTCCTAGCGAACACCTTCGGTCTGCACGTTATTTGGCACCACGTCAAGAGAAAAGTTGAAAGTTAGCTCTTTCTTCTCACTCTCTACTGAGTTTATTTACGAGTCTGGATGAAAATATCCGTTACACAATGGGAAAACTTGCGTAACTCCACCCCTTCGCACTTGCTGTTCGGGCTCCCCCAGTACTTTGTGCGTCTTGCCAATGCACGCCAAGAGGTTAGCGGCTAGCATAGTTGGGCGGCACTGCTCTTTTCATTGGAAAACAATGGGATAGGCAGAGCCGAGCAGTTTCACCGCTGATCATGTGTGGGGCAGGTGATATTATTGCTTTCACCTGAAAAAATAAATCAAATCACCGGTCTTGGTTTACATAGGTATGGGTAAACCAAGACCAATCGTCTTGTTGTATGTCTAATAGATCATGTAATACTGGCAGAAGAGGGGGGAGGGACACATGGATAATTTCATAAGGAGGTCAAGTGACCTAGATGTCACCTTTTTACAAAGTAGGATTTACAGTAGTTGTACTTTTTGGCTTGTACTAAAAGGGCAAGGAGAAGAACCATGGTGCTGAATCCCGTGATTTCCAAGCTGTCTGGTAAACTGGTGGTGCTGGCCAGCTCTTCCCCTCGGAGACTGGAGATTCTCACCAATGTTGTAAGAGCTAATCTGCATTTTGTTATAAAATTTGGAGACCAAGATAGGATCTATGCGATGCAAAAGCTAAGCACAGTAACACATCCATATATTTCCTCCTGATTACTAAAAAAGTATTAATTTCTTCCAATGACAATCGTTTTAGCACTGTTTATTATCACCCCACTTACTTCATATAAATTCGACTTTATACGTGATACAGTAGGAATAAACAGATCTTAAGTTACCATATAACATTTTACATTAAATTCAGTTGCACAACTCAATTTTGAAAATATGGTTCTGCTGTACGTTGTTAAGTGCTTTAATGTGTCTCTGCTTCTGATCATCGATATCGTGCTGTGGCTGTAGGGCTTACGGTTTGAGGTGGTGCCGTCGTGGTTCAAAGAGACCCTCAACAAGAGTCTTTTCAAAGAACCCCACCAGTATGCTGTGGAGACAGCCAGGCAGAAGGCTCTGGAGGTGGCCAGGAGAATGCCATTTGTGAGTTAAGCTTTTAGCGTTTCCCCAACTATTATAATGCACACGGCAAATGTATTGATTGTGTTATAACGATGAAAGTGATGTTTCATGCCTTGTTTTAGAAACACCTTAAAACTCCCGACGTTGTCATTGGAGCAGACACCATCGTGGTAAGAGTCAGCATGCATCATTGGCCTGACAACATTTTTACAGCATTTTATAACCTTTATTATATTTATCTTGATAATGTTATGATGTGTGTCTAATTAGCTATTGAAAAATGTGCTGTTTTCGTTTTAAGACAATAGATGGTTTGATCCTGGAGAAGCCAAGGGACAAGCAGGATGCGTACAGAATGCTCTCACGGTAAGCATGATTGTAAATGGAAACTCTTTAATGAATAGGTCAGAAAGAAAAGCGTCTAAAACGTATGTGATGTTCTTTTCCTAGACTGAGTGGCAAAGAGCACAGCGTATGCACTGGGGTCGCTATCGTCCTCTGCAACCAGCAAGAGAGTATGTATTTAGCTTTCTTTGTGGAATAAAGAGTGTATTTATTTGCTTCAGTGATCCAATGTTTACCAAAGACTCGTTCCTGGAAGAGTGTTTCCAATGGTTTTCCTTTAGGGTGTCAGCTTATCTCAGGAGTTAGAACGGGTTCGAACCCGAAAGGTTACTAGATCGATCCTTGGTTCACCTTAGCAGAGTGTCGAGGTGTCCCTGAGCAAGACACCTTACTCTAACTGCTCCCGACAAGCTGGCTGTCGCCTTGCATGTTGGACTCCGCCGTCGGTGTGTGAATGTGTGTCTGAATGGTTGTAAGTCACTTTGGATATATGCATCTGCTAAATGCCATAAATGTAAAAGTTTACCAAATGTGGTTCTTTATACTCTTCCCCGTAGATGAGGAAACTGAATACCAGACCATTGATTTCTATGAAGAAACGAGGGTAAAGTTTGCTGATCTGTCTGAGACTATGCTGTGGGATTACATCGACAGTGGGGAACCCATGTGAGTTGAATGCTCTACATAGATAGCCTCTTGACTCTGGCTATTGACTGTTTTTGATTAGCTGTGTTGTCTGCCCAAAGGTCTTCGGCGCACCAAGTCCACTTATATCCAGCTCAGGACCCAACATTTTCTATAATAATCTGTTTAAAAGCACTGACATTAAAATAAATGGACATAAGAAAAGAATGCATACGATATGACATAAAGAAAAGGAGAGTAGTAGCGGCAGGAGTAGTAGTAGTAGCAGTAGTGGTAGTAGCAGTAACAGTAGTAGAAGCAGCAGCAGGTAGATTGTTATAGTAGCAACAGCAACTCTGAATTTTTAATTTCCTTGATTAATTATTGGATGGGACAGCACTTGGCTCCCCCGACCTTATGCTTGTCACGTCAGCAGTTACTGCATGAGGGTCATGTGGTCATATATTGGCCTTTCCTATTGATCGGCCAGTTCTTTTAACGAACCCATGAAATTCAGAAATCAGCCAGGTTCAGTTCAAAGAAAACGTTGGATATTCTTTGCAGCAGGACAGTTTCGGGTCCTGTGTCAGATGGGCATGTATGAATTTCCCTTTTTTTTTTTTTTACTCGGGTTTTCACCCCCCCCATCACTGCTGGGTGGTGAACTTTGATCTACCCTCGGTTGGCCATTCTGTTTGCATTTAACTATTTAGCAAGTGGGCAAAATATACGTTATGTGCGTAAATGATGTAAGAGTCTAGTGTGTTTGGTCATT
Source organism: Gadus chalcogrammus (assembly GCF_026213295.1). Taxonomy (NCBI): domain Eukaryota; kingdom Metazoa; phylum Chordata; class Actinopteri; order Gadiformes; family Gadidae; genus Gadus; species Gadus chalcogrammus. The sequence goes on from NC_079431.1 coordinate 5,853,347, forward strand.
GGCTTGTTGGTCTTTCAGGGACAAGGCGGGGGGTTACGGTATCCAGGCCTTGGGGGGCATGCTCGTAGAGTACATCCACGGGGACTTCCTCAACGTGGTGGGCTTCCCCCTCAACCGCTTCTGCAAGCAGTTGGACCTCCTCTTCAACCCAGAGCTTGCCTCCAACGAGGTTGTGCATACGGATGTCAGATTCAACGGCAGCACAACGGACCCCATAGAGAACCCCTCCTCCACTTCCTCTCTGTCCAGCCCTGCCACAAGCAACCCTCCCCAAGCAGAGATTACAATCCAAAATGGCCCACCAACCAGTCCAGCCCCTAAGGTGAACACATTGTAAAGATAACCTAACCCTAACAACAATAGACAATCTGCCCTGAAATAGATAACATTGTTTTCCACGTACGTTTCTAACGAATCAACGTGTTCTAGATGAAGAGGAAAGATGGTCGAAGTGCACCGGAGGACAGTTCCTGGGCAATGGTCAACAGTTTGTCAAAATGCTCAGAGGGCCAAGAGAACATGTCGGCAGCCGGCAGTGCAGTTCCATCGGTGGCCAGCAGAGGGCCTATGAATCTCGTGATTGAGAAAGTGCACACTGACGACCTAAAGCGGATCGTAGAGCTGATGGATGGATTTAAAGCCTCAAAGGTATAATACGGACAAAACATCGGCACGCATTGCATCCCCATAAAGTTCTCTGTGACCTTTTTGGAACTCTATTGAGCAATTTCTCTTCTATTTTCTCCTTCTTTCTACGACTCATGCAGGCCTTGTTTACAGCCTCCAAGATGCGCGTGTTTGACCTGCTCCAGAAAAGACCAGGCTTGGAGGGGGCAGAGGTGGCCCGGGGCCTGCAGGCCTCCCTCAAGGGGACCCTGTGTTTGCTGGAGGCTTGCGTGTCTCTTGGCCTATTGGAACGCAAGCAAGGAGGTCCTTCCCTGCTCAGCATGTGCATGTTATGGATTTGATTTGACCATCTGATTTGCCATGATTACTTCATCGTCCTTATTCATGACATTGCTAAGTTATGTTTTGTTGAGCAGATCATTTTAGATTTTCCTTTGGCATATTACAGTATTGTATTAGGCATATATCAATGTTAACCAATAATAAGATAAGAAAATACTTGATTTAGAATTCTGGTTTAGAATTGATAATTATCTATAGACCGCCGTGTGTGTATATTCAGTTCTGTAAGATTATCTTATCAGCCTTTTGATCCATGTACATGTATCCTGTATAGTCCTTATAACATCACCTGTCTGCATACATTTGTGTACAACACAAAAACCAACCCCTTTTCCTCCTCGCAGCAAACGAGGAAGGCGTGTACGAGAACAGCCGTCTGTCCCAGCGGTTCCTGGTGTCCGATTCCCCCTCCTCCCTGCTGGGGTACATGGCGCACTCTGATGAGACGGTGTGGAAACTCTTCTCCCATCTGGAGACCTCAGTCAGGGAGGGAACCAACCTACAGGCCAAGGTTTCCGCACAAACCACCAACGATCTGTTTCAGGTAGAGCGCGGCAATATATCGATTATATCCATATCCCGATATGAGACTACGTCTTGGTTGTATGTTGTTGTGAGTGTATCCACGTGTGTGTGTGTTTGTGTGTGTGCGTGTGCGTGGGTGCGCGCACACGTGCCCACGTTTGGGTGTGTGCGGATATGTGAACATGTGCACACACATGATATATGATAAATAAATCTTACGCCAGGGCCCGAGTCAACTACATTTCGCCACTGGTAAGAGCAGTAGAAAAATACTCTATACCCCTCAAACATGTATTTCTCCTTGTTCGGTCCCTGAAATGCCTGAAAACACACATGCTCATACCAATTTGGATCGACCTTTTTGGACAATGAAAAAACTGCATCTGAGCTGCAGAGATCATTATTGGATAAAGACATTATACTGTCACAACCCACCTAAGATGTTGTAAATCGGGGGAGAAATGGAAACTGATGCTGCGGATTAGATATATAATTCCAAATATGTCTTATGTTCTCATCACAGGACATGTACTCTGACGACGAGCGGAAACTGCGGTTCATGAAGGCCATGCACGGCATCGCTGCGGTTGCGGGGCCAGCCGTGATCACCGCATTCGACCTCTCACGCTTCAAGACTGCCTGTGACCTCGGAGGTGAGTGCATGGCGAGAATAACACAGCAGCAAACCCATAGAAGCACAGGGCCATGACACTTGGATTATCCTCACAAATCCATCCTTAGATTAATGATCTAATTATCAAAAGACCGATTGCAGACCAGCCCCTGAGGTGGCAATCTCTAGGAGAGTCATTGGCGACTGTTAAAAAAGTCTCGGGAGAAATACACTCAAATCCCCTTAAAGCTATATCCACTCACTCACGCACGTGAGTTTCTCTTCAGTAGAATGTCTCCGTAAATGAAACGGGAAAGAATACGTAAACCCGCCCCTTTTTAGCTCTTTTTCGTTCGCTTTTTTGTGATGCCATCTCCCGGGATATGGCCGACCGCTAAACCAGCAGGCTACCGTTCCTCCCTACAGGGTGCACTGGCTCCATGGCGCACGGGTTGGCCAAAGCGTACCCGCGGATGTCGGTGACTGTGTACGACCTGCCGAGTGTGGTGGAGCTGAGCGGGACCTTCTGTCCACCAGGCCTGGATAACAGGGTTTCCTTCGTCGCAGGCAAGTGATACTCCGACACTTTTTTGTTATGTAGTTGAAATTCTCTTAATGCATAAACATACTACCAAATTAACAAATGAGTCAGTACCTAATGGGCACCTTATCACCTTATTTGAGTGACCTCGGTGTTCTTCTCTCCTGGGCTTTAACAGGAGACTTCTTTAAAGACCGGCTCCCCAAAGCTGACCTGTACATCCTGGCCAGGATTCTCCACGACTGGACGGATGACAAGGTGCACGCCTTGCTGAGTAAAATTTCCGACGCTTGCACTCCAGGTAAACTTTGCTCTTCTCCAAATATTTCCAGAATGCTTTTTTTTTTTTTTTTTTAAAGAATATCTGTGGCGTTTCTACACCTCTGGCGAGGAGTGGTTGGTTAAAATCACATTTCATGGTTGTCAAATAGACAACAAAGACACGCTCTTCATTCTCAGAATTTAAGTATCGAATGAGCAGTACAACACAAACAGCGATTGCAAAGGATTTGATGATTGTATCGTAAGAGGCACTCACTCTCTCTCTCTCCACCGATGCATTTCTGCCCATCCTTACCCTCCTTGTCCGCAGGCTGTGGCCTCCTGGTTAGCGAGATCTTTCTGGACCGAGACAGGACGGGCCCCAGCCAGGGCCTCCTGCAGGCCCTGGGCCTGGGTCCAGGGAAGCAGAGGAGCGCGGGGGAGTACGGGGCCCTGCTAGAGAGCCACGGCTTCACCGTGTCGCACATCGCGCACACAGACAGCCTGCTGGATGCCCTGCTCTGCATCAAAGATTGACTCCTAGCTTAAAGACCAACTTAATTTGTACCAGATGGGTAGGCTTTGGACATTTTGTAATTGTAATGTCATAATTGTTTTGTAATTGTAATGTCATAATTTTGAATAAATAAAACCTTGATTGTATGTTTATATTATCTATGAAAAATATGATGATGTATGTTCATCTATCATCTATCATCTATCCATACATTATCCATACAAGGGCACATTATCAGTTGCTGAACATTGATACATATTGCTCTATTTAGTCGTAGAAAATGTTTAACACAAAATCACTTGTATACCACATTGAGCAACACGTGTTTGAATGGAGGTGTCCTGGATGCCTGTATGAAGTGTCATAAATGAGTATGAACGCTCTTCTCAAGATCCTGTTCTTGTCTGGGGCAACCCGGTATCACGCGATTGCGTGCTCCTGCGCACGAACGTTAATCTATTGAAGCGTGTTCCAGAGCACGATAGTCCGACTTTTTGCGTGCTACACAGAACGAAATGTAAACCAATGCATTCTGAATGGGAGTGTTCTAAGACAATTAACTAAACGGTACGAGAGAGAGAAAGAGAGAGGGAGGGACAGAGAGCGAGAGAGAGGCTTCAGAAAGGGTGTGCGCAGATAGTACAGTGCACCCTAGTTATGTTTATGCCAAAACCACAAATGCTATATGTATATATATATATATATATATTGCCTAATTATATATATTGCCTATATATATGTATAGGCTATATATATAATTAGGCTATAATTATATTATTTAGCGTGTAATGAGACAATCTATAGCCAAATTGTCGAAGATGCCCGAGAATCTTCGGGGATATCAGCATGGGAAATCGGCGAATCAGACCCATGAACCTATAAAGAAACACGTCATCTCAAGCGGGAGAGAACGTTTGCGGTGCTGGTTTGTGTCACGTTAGTACAGGGCTCTCATGTCTCATGCATTCGGCGTGAGACAAACGCAATTCAACCCATGCACACGCTCGAACCTGTGCCGTGTTCCAATACCCGTACTGTCCGTACTTACTAGCCAAAATTTGAGTATGCAGTATTTTCCAATTCAGATCCGGCGAAAATAAGTATACTTCAAGGACCCTGTTACGACCCAGGGTCGTATGTGTATTTTGCAGTGTTATTATGGATTTCGTCTGTGCTGTGGTTCCTCCCGGCCTGAGGGTGGTGTTACCACCCTTAGGCTCTCTCCTTCTCCAGGTGCTGCTCCTCCCAGCCTGAGGGTGGTGCTACCACCATTGGTGTCTCTCCAGGTGCTGACTGTTGATTGGTGCAGGGGCTGGAGGAGCTACTATAAATGGCCGCCGCTAGAGACAGTCACTCTCCTTCTCTTGGCCCTGCTCCCAACTGCACCAGGCTTTACCATGTGGCATTATATTGTATTGTGTAGTGTTATGTTAAAACTTTAGCAGAGGTAATCGTAGGGGTGAGTAGCTTGTTTGGTTTATCTTTGTTTTCTCCTGTTTATTAAGTAGGGAGTCAGTGAGAATCCTGTGACACTTCGAAACAGACCACCGCAGTGAGTAAAAGTTATTTTCCTTTATTAAATGTTGATGTTTTTGGGCCGTCTCCTCAGACACAAGCCATCAGTATCCCTGCTCTTTGCACCTTGACATGCATGTCGCCGCTGTTTCTTAACCTAGCTTTGCTGATTTGTATCGTGTGATGTGTGTGTGTTTTTCTTAACAGGTGTTAGATGACTGACAAGATCTATGGGGGGGCCCCCTTTGGGCCCCCCCATACCAACTTAGTCTTCAAATCTAGTGCCATGGGACTCCAGTGTCTTCAAAACATCCTCAGAATACGTGTGTATGAATGGTCCACCGATGGGTTGATCTGGAAGCCACCACGGTCCACGCAGTAATCTGCTGCGTGGGCCGTAGTGGCTTCCAGAGCCATCTTTCGGTCTTGGTCAGGATTTGTTACAGTTGCCCTTCAATGTAGCAGGCTACGGGTTTCTGAAGAAGCCTGCTTTACGTAGCATTGGAGTACAAATATTGTGCAAAATGCTCATGTAATTGCACTAGCACTAGTAACCTGTATATTAGCTTAGTTTAACGTCATTCCGTGCTGTCTGTCAAATGTGTGGCTTACTTTAAGTCCACAAGGCCCTCTGGTAAACCACGTTGGAACACCCCTGGACAAGGTGATTAGTCACTGGGTGTGTGCTAAAGTTTTGTTCCATTTTTCACTAGTTGGTTAAGGTTTGGTAGAATTGTTTGGATGCTAGCGACGTGATGGCGTATGTACAAGAGCCTACCGTGGCCAGGCCACAGTTGCGACGGCCACGGCCAGATGGCCTAGTGTGAGTGCAACCTTGATTGCATTTGTATACTGTTTACCATTGGATGTTTATGCAATTTGGCTCAATTCATCCGCAGTAAAGCTGCATTTGACTATTCCAGGCTCGTTTTGTACAGGCTTTCAATTGACCATGTTGACTAGTTTGTGGGAAGATTTTTATTTTATTTTTTTCACCCTTGCCTACAATCCAACGGTTGTGACCCCTTATGCAACTGGGCTGTGAACCTTGCAATTCTAGTTGCATATTTGTACACGGAAGCTTGTCCATTTCTATCGCCATCACTAACACTAGCTTCAGCATTTCCTTGTAGGCCATTAGCTGACTTGTGTATTGGAGCGATGATTTGGGTATTTTAAGATGCTTGAAAACCTAAAATAAAGCAAAATGCGTGTCTGGTGTGCAAGAGTCAATTTGTTGGCTTGCAGTAGTCGAGGAGTTGCCGTAGGTCGTAAGCCATCTGGAGGTTGTGGCAATGGAGGCTTGTGGTAGATCTGTCATCCAAGAAAGGTTAATTCTTCTGAAGCATGATTAATAGTTTAGTAAATTGAATCTATTCATAGAGAACTATAAAATCCAAGACTGCAGCCAGTAACTTGGATCGCAATATGTGGAAAGTATTAGTCTTCATTTGTAACAGAATAATTAACATGACTAACTGGGTTTCTTCCATTTTCTAACTAGGGGGACTTGACTGTTGAGTCTACTGGATTAATCAGTAGCGGTACTTTGCCCAACAGATTTGATGGCATGACTACAGGGTGACAAAGACAATAATTCCCTGCCTATCAAAAGAGACTTCTAAAACATATCTGCTAGAACAGTTCCTATACTTTTTGTATAATTTGGTCATGCTGCAAATTTACTTTTTGTAGTTGCTCCATATTTAGTTATTTGACAGCCTCACCTGCTAAAAAAAGTCTATTCAAATCGGCTAAATATAATGAACTAAATGAATAGCCATGAAATGTTGTCACTCATACTAATGGTAAATACCCTCTTTAAGTTGGTTGTTCAACACTGATGTCTCTCTAGGCTTGAGGGAGAGCTCACAAGTAAATTACACGAATGTCCTGGAGCAATTGGGAATACACTTTTATTTAGTCTACCTGACCAGGGACATCTTTGAACTATAGGTCACCTAACCCAAACTTTTCACTCTTGTTAGGTTGTCCTTTTCTCTTGTTTTAACCCGAAAGGGCTGAAATATCAACATTTCAGGTATTCTGTTTGGATAATGTGCAAAACTTGTGGCTTCACTAATAAAAAAAATATTAACAAATGTATTTTTCTTAATGTGGTTAAACTATTTAAAGATTTGTAAGCAAAATATTTCTGCTCAATTTGTGGTCAATGAAACTGAAATTTTTTAATTTGATAAAACACAACTATGGGTTAAAGATATTTGCTTTGGGCATCTTTTGATATTTTTAGAATCTAGCTCCATTGCCGTTAGAAATTGTGTCTCCCAGTACTGCAAAGTGCTTCCACAAGTTAAAAAAATGGGCAGAAAAGGAACTGCCAACTAAATCTATTTAGCATGGGTAGAAAGTTTCCATGGAAGCTCTTGGCTGCTGGTTCCCAACACAGCTCCATTGTTAGCCTGTGACCTTGCGTTTAACTTTTTTCAACTTTTGGTGACTTTCACAAAAGAGAAATGAACTGGTTAATACAACCAAGACATTTCATGGTACCATTTTGAACTGTTTGTGGATATTGCATTAAATCCATATGCTTGAAACTTTTCAATAATGCATTTCAACGAAACAATGGAATGAAATAAATACTTCAAGCAATTTGTGGGACTTGGCTGCTTTTACATTATTACTCATTTTGGGGGTTATTTCAGTCTCTCCAACCTGCAGGTCGTGCGAAGAATCATGTGAATGGGAATATTCTATAAATGTCTTGATATCATCTTTCGTCTCAACACTTCTGCTGCAGCCGCTGTTGAAGCGTATGAGTCCTTTGATAAAAGGGGTTCTCAAATGTTGACCCTCAGTCACCTATTGCATCACTTCCTTTAGGGCTTCGGCCTCCTAATTGATCATTATAGTATAATTGAATGCCCTATTTCATATATATGATACCTCCATCACTGGGACGTGGCAACAATTCTCCAAATCCATATGGGGGGGGGATGCTTGTGGACAATAGGGGTGTAGGCTCGACATAAATAGGAAGCAAACTCATCTCACAATTGGGGGTCCAGAGAGTGCAGTGCTTGTGGCAGAGGCCCTGTTGGATACACCCAGATCGTACCACTGCGGTCAAGCCAGCCGACTCATCAAGATCGGCGGTCAAGCCAGCCGACTCCGTTTTTTGCCGTACCTGTATATACTAGCCATTACGGTAATAGCGTCTCAGAACTAGTTTCAAATCAAAGCATTCGTCGGGTACATACAAAAAGACAGTCAATAAATGCAAATACTATCAAAGGAAGTGTACGGCCGTTGTGGTATTTACTTTCAAAATAAAAGCCCACCAAACATTCCAATATGAGACATATTACATATGATTTTGGATTCAATTTAAAAGAAAATGCCCCCTTATTTCAGGCTCATTTCATATTAGGGTTATAGTTCAAGACCCCATGGGGTCAGACAAGAAGTTTCAGAACATTCTGAAGTGGAGTTTCAAAATGAAAGCCAACCAAAGTTTCTAATATGAGACATATTACATATGATTTTGGATTCAATTTAAAAGAAAATGCCCTGTTATTTCAGGCTCATTTCACTTCAGGGTTATAGTTCACGACCCCATGGGGTCACGCAAGAAGATTCAGAACATTCTGATGTGGCTTTTCAAAATAAAAGCCAACCAAAGTTTCCAATATGAGACATATTACGTATGATTTTGGATTCAATTTAAAAGAAAATGCCCCCTTATTTCAGGTTCATTTCACATCAGGGTTATAGTTCAAGACCCCATGGGGTCACGCAAAAGGTTTCAGAACATTCTGATGCGGAGTTTCAAAATAAAAGCCAACCAAAGTTTCTAATATGAGACATATTACATATGATTTTGGATTCAATTTAGAAGAAAATGCCCTGTTATTTCAGGCTCATTTCACTTCAGGGTTATAGTTCACGACCCCATGGGGTCACGCAAGAAGATTCAGAACATTCTGATGTGGCTTTTCAAAATAAAAGCCAACCAAAATGTCCAATATGAGACATATTACATATGATTTTGGATTAAATTTAAAAGAAAATGCCCTGTTATTTCAGGCTCATTTCACATCAGGCTTATAGTTCAAGACCCCATGGGGACACATAATAAGTTTCGGAACATTCTGATGTGTATTTTCAAAATAAAAGCCAACCAAAGTTTCCAATATGAGACATATTACGTATGATTTTGGATTCAATTTAAAGGAAAATGCCCTGTTATTTCAGGCTCATTTCACTTCATGGTTATAGTTCATGACCCCATGGCGTCCCCCGAGAAGTTTCAGGACATTCTGATGTGTAGATTTTTTAAACCCGTCTCCATGTAAATATTGTACAACATTTTCTATGGCTTTTATTTTGAAACTCCACATCAGAATGTTCTGAAACTTATTGTGTGTCCCCATGGGGTCTTGAACTATAACCCTGATGTGAAATGAGCCTGAAATAACAGGGCATTTTCTTTTAAATTGAATCCAAAATCATACGTAATATGTCTCATATTGGAAATTTTGGTTGGCTTTTATTTTGAAACTCCACATCAGAATGTTCCGAAACTTATTGTGTGTCCCCATGGGGTCTTGAACTATAACCCTGATGTGAAATGAGCCTGAAATAACGGGGCATTTTCTTTTAAATTGAATCCAAAATCATATGTAATATGTCTCATATTGGAAACTTTGGTTGGCTTTTATTTTGAAACTCCACATCAGAATGTTCCGAAACTTATTGTGTGTCCCCATGGGGTCTTGAACTATAACCCTGACGTGGAATGAGTCTGGAATAACAGGGCGTTTCATTTTAAATTTAATCCAAATTCATGTGTAATAAGTCTCATATTTCAATTTCTAGTCGGCTTTTAATTTGAAATTACACATCAGAATATCCTGAAACTTCTTGGGTGACACTATGGGGTCGTGAACTATGACCCTGACCTGGAATGAGTCTGGGATAACAGGGCGTTTCATTTTAAATCTCCAATAAACTATTGGTATAAGCTTACATTTGTCAATTAGTTGGGCTTTTATTTTGAAAGTAAATATCACAACGTCCGTACATTTCCTTTGATAGTATTTGCTTTTAATGACTGTCTTTCGGTATGTACCAGACAAATGCTTTTATTTTGAAACTAGTTCTGACGCGCTGAGGCGCTATTACCGTAATGGCTAGTATATACAGGTACGGCAAAAAACTGGGTCGGCTGGCTTGACCGCCGATCTCGATGAGTCGGCTGGCATGACCGCAGTATCGTACCCGGCCCTCCAGTCTCTCCACATGCTGACACACGGCAAGGAGTGGACGGGAGAAGAATATACTCGGCTACTGCGCCAGTACGGATCGGGAACGTTTGCATCGCCCACACGTGGACCTTCCTTGTTGTTGTCCTTGCTGTTAAAAACTAGCCAGTGTGCATTTTGTGTGACAAACATTTAGACTTGAACGCTTGTATTACGTGATTTTACTACCCAAACACAGCAAAGCATCTCTCGCGATACTGTCTTGTGTCAGGCCTTGGTTCCCAGGCTTGATTATAAGTGCATTCTGGCGGCACAGAACTTTGGATGGCCTTTCTACGACGCAGGAGTCTCTTCAGAAGACTCACTGTTTTTCCATGCTTATGTCATCCATATAGGCAGGGCAAGATATTTAATCCTAAGGGTATTGTAAAATACTCCCCCACTTTTTCTCTAGTGTTCTGTGTTACTTTCTCAAACATGCTACGCAGGATCCAAGGCTTCTGAAGGTGGGAAATGGAGGGGGAAACTGGGGTCAAAGCTGTTCTAGGAGGTTAATGGGGGGGATGTTAAGGTCGTTTTTGGAGTAAGGCAGGGTTGCCAACAGTCACGCCCCTGGCGTGACTCTCACGCTGTCACGCACACGCAAGAAATGTCACGCCAAAATAAAAAATCCTCCCGTTCATTTTCTGCGGGAGCAGACTAACAGCTGTTACTGTAACATCTACCTACCTACAACGTGATCACGGCAGTATTCTCTGATCGTTGATTCGCTGAAAACGCACCTGATACTACCTAAGTTGCGTTTGAAAAGTTCAGAGAGAGTTCAGAGCCGGAGTCGGAGCCCACTGAAGCGCGTTTGGGGATGGGTCAGTCGCGACCGGTTCGTTCACAACGAACGAATCCCGAACGTGAACGACAAGAACTTGTTCCCTAAAACAAGAAGAACTGGTTCTTTATTTCTTTCTTTTTTTAACATAAAACAAAAATATGGTCACGTAAATAAAATATACAAACGAACAGAGCTTCGTCTCCCCGCGACCTTATATCGATTGAGTCTACAACGTTTTCAAAGATTCAGCCAATGAGAGGTAGCAATGGTGTTGCCATGGCACCTGCGTAAACAATTGACAAGGCGGTCGAATTTCATGGACATAATAAGTCGAATTTGCGCGATTTCTCTGTCTGACATATCTTGGGTCATACCATTCGACGTGGGGCCACTAATATATCCCCCATTTCCGAAAATAGACTGATGTAGAATGGAGCCTTTGCTCCATTCTACATCAATTCAAGAACAAACAAAGAAATTAAACTGCAGTTCGTATTTTTTATTTATGACCATGAAAGTTCTGTAATGCCTGAATTATGAAGAATTAAATGTAGAGTAAAATAAAAATTATAAATATAAAACCATGAATGACATATAGAGAGTAAGCAAGTGGTATAGATATTGGTGGGACGTTTGGTTATACTATCTAGTATATCTTGTCGATTTTCATGGGGGGTAGAGCCTAGCCCAGGGTATGTCTTGGAAATCTTAAGAATCGGACAAGTAGCACTTTCATATTCCCCAAACTATTCAAATCAGCCCAGATTGTGTTGAGCATGCCTCACTCGAATGCTGAGCGAACTTTTTCATTGATTGGCCTAAACAAGACTGACACCAGAAACCTTGAAGGCACCCTGTCGTCAATTATGACCATGAAAATGAGCAGCCTTGAACCCTGCTTCAGATACAAACCTCCTGCAAAGGTTGTGAAGCAGGCCAAAACTGCCCCTCTGGCATACAACAGGCCTAATATGTAACTTCTATGTTCTGCCTCTGTTGCGGAGTGTACACACACACACACACACACACACACACACACACACACACACACACACACACACACACACACACACACACACACACACACAGCCCCCCCACACAGCCCACCACAGCCAGCCATTCCATTCTTTAACTTCTTTTCATAGATGAGGGTTTACACTTAGTAAACGAGGACTATTTTGTATAAAACATTTTTTTAAGGGTTAAGGGGTTGTCCAAAAAATTAGCCGCTCACACTAATATTTTAGAGTCTCACTCCAGCCAAAGTCCCAAAGTTGGCAACCCTGAGTAAGGGCAGGCTTTGTAGTTGTAGTGTACTACTTTAAAACATAATCTAAATAAATGCAAACTACTTGTGTTGCTACATTATTAAGCATTTTCTCACTTGTTTTGTTTATGCCAGATCTGTATTTGATCTAGGCTGTACATCTATTGTAATATGGTGGCTTTTAAAACACTCGTAATTTATTCTAATATTACTTAATTTCAGTAGATTATATATTTTATAGGGCTATATTTGATAAATAGTATTTTAAAATTGCTACAACGCATTTTAGTAGATGCCTGAACCACGTGCGTTTCTCGTTCCTGTATCATCTCGCGATGCTACAGAATAACTTCTTGTTCTCTCATTTTGCAAAGTCCGACAGCTGAACTTGTGGTACCCACTCGCCGGAAACTCATCTTTGCTCTGTCCTCCCAGTCTTATCATCAGCAGTACAACATTTACACAAGAAAACCAGCAGCAACCATGAATGACGCCGCCGTCTCGTTTGCAAAGGACTTTTTGGCAGGTGGAGTTGCTGCAGCCATATCTAAAACTACTGTAGCGCCCATTGAGCGGGTGAAACTGCTTCTCCAGGTAGGCAAAGCTGCAAGTCACTGTTTGGAAGAATCTTGGAATAAGGAAGCTCTGTGTAGGCAAGACAATGCCTTTACTGTTGACATTAGTAATTGAGTAGACCTAACTATTCTAACGGATTTCAAAATATGACAAGCTTATATCAGCGTCAGCGATGTTATCCTTGGGAGACTGCGTGCACTGCAGCTGTGTCATCCCCTGCAGTGATGATGACCAGCGCACATCTGTCAATGCATCTGCGTAGTCGCAACTATGCTTAGAAATGGCGACTACGCAGATGCATTGAAAGATATAAATCTTTATCTTAATTGGGGCTGTGATGATGTACTGTAGATGTTAATATAATCTGCGTAGAAGTAACTATGTTCATAAATTGCGACTACGCAGATTCATTGACAGATGTGCATATCCGTCGCGACTCGCAACTATAAGCTTCAGAGTATTTTGTTTCAGCCTCTGTGATGTAGAGACTAATAAATTAATCTATAACATATTCATTTTGATAACGCTAACGCATAAAGCCCATACCTCTTGCTGGTGACTCAGTGACTGCAGTGTCACTGGCCTATTGCTTTTACCTATGCGTTCTGTTATGGAAATAAAAACATAACAGAACATAAAGAAAATATCTTTGCTTTAGTCAATCTTTTTGGTAATATAAATCCATTGTCTATATACGTTGTCATTCAGGATATGATCTATGGCAGTATCCATCGGCCCATGATAAAATGTTAACCATGCCTCTGATAAAACGTACGCCTATCATTTTCTTTCTTTCGCCGAAACCCATTTGTGTCTCTCCCTCTTCAGGTCCAACATGTCAGCAAGCAGATCACTGCCGACCAGCAGTACAAGGGCATCATGGACTGCATCGTACGCATCCCCAAAGAGCAGGGCTTCGTCTCCTTCTGGCGCGGCAACCTGGCCAACGTCATCCGCTACTTCCCCACCCAGGCCCTCAACTTTGCCTTCAAGGACAAATACAAGCAGGTCTTCCTGGGCGGCGTGGACAAGCACACCCAGTTCTGGCGCTACTTCGCCGGGAACCTGGCGTCCGGCGGGGCGGCGGGAGCCACCTCCCTCTGCTTCGTCTACCCGCTGGACTTCGCCCGTACCCGGCTGGCGGCCGACGTGGGCAAGGCGGGCGCCACCCGGGAGTTCTCCGGGCTGGCCAACTGCTTGGGGCAGATCACCAAGTCGGACGGCATCAAGGGCTTGTACCAGGGCTTTGGCGTCTCCGTGCAGGGCATCATCATCTACAGGGCCGCCTACTTCGGCGTGTACGACACGGCCAAAGGTAGGAGGCTCAGACCGTGGAGATCCCGAGGGCCTGGAGAGAGGGCCGTGGGAGGCTTTTGAGGGCTGGGTGATTTTAGTGTAATAGGGACGTGGGATTTTGCATTATAGTCCAATCTGATGTCTGCATTGAACTCTGTGATATCTGTTGAGCATATCAGAACTCTCTTTGGGAATGTAAAGGTCCTCACATTCAAAACGGTTATCTCTGAGCCCTGCTTGAAATGGTTTGACACAAATCATCGTTATTTTTAGTGTTTGTACACTAATGATTGGGTTGATGACTCTTTTTGGCCATCATCACAGAACAATGTTGCTGTAATCCAAACCATTAGATTTTTTGTTTTCAGGCATGCTTCCTGATCCTAAGAACACCCATATTATGGTCAGCTGGGCTATTGCCCAATCAGTGACCACCGTGGCGGGAATAGTGTCCTACCCCTTCGACACGGTCAGGCGACGCATGATGATGCAGTCCGGACGCAAAGGCGGTGAGACGATTTCTTTCAAGTATACAACGCACTATGGGATGAATAATGGAACACATAGTAGGATAATAGGTTGTGCACCGTGTTTAGTGTACCATAAAGCGTCCTTTAGGTGAAGAACAAGGCTTTCACACTATTACATAGGGGCCACTCACACTAGGGCTGCGTCACCGTGCCCAAGCTCATTTGCATACTAAAGTCTAGAACGTTTGGCTAGTGTGACCACGCCGTCCGTATTCCAGCACGGAACAGCCCCTTGGCCACGGCACACTTGGGAGAGGTGTGCCGTGGCCAAAGTACAGATGCTAATGAGATGACACGCGCGGATACGCAACGTGAGCTGGATGACGTAGTCCTAGATAGTGAAGTTGAGTGTTTACTTGAAATTTGGGCTGACGACAGCATTGAGTCGCAGCTGGACACCACGCTTGGTGATGACGTATTTATCGTATTACGACGTGATTACGTATGTATGAAGGAGCAATTGTGCCCAGGCCACGGCCTTTGGGAGCAGTGTGACCACGGGCCAGTGGGGGAAGTGGGGAGGGGGGGAATCGTGCTGAATCTTCCTGCAGCACGGAACAGGCAAACTTGCCTAGTGTGAGTGCGCCCTTATAGCCAAGCAGTCAATAAGAGGAAGACCAGTCATAAGATCCTAGAGTAGGGACTAGAGGAAACAAGGACGTAACTAGAGCAAAGGTGTCGGTGAGTTCACCAAGAAGAGAGTTTCCTAGTTAAACATCTAGTCTAAGAGACGGAGATAAACAAAGGGGCAGACGGAGGTGTCAATCCAAAAACCTTCTTGCATCGTGTGCACCATTCCGGATGTTTCTCTGCCTCCATTCTACCTCGTTTGTGTCTCCCCAGCCGACATCATGTACACGTCCACCCTGGACTGCTGGACCAAGATCGCCCGGGAGGAGGGAAGCAAGGCCTTCTTCAAAGGAGCGCTGTCCAACGTGTTGCGAGGCATGGGCGGGGCCTTCGTGCTGGTGCTGTACGACGAGTTCAAGAAGTACGTCTGAGCTGAGACGCCCCCCCCCCCACCCCATTAACCGTCGTCCTCCTCCTCCCTCTTCATCCTCTGAGCGTGGCCGGACTGTTTACAGGCAGTGGTGTGGGTCACTGGTGTCATTTAAGCTCTAATCGCTGTCAGCTCTTCCCCCGAGCCGTCCTGCATGGGTGTGTTCAAACTTAGTTGCGGGGAAGTCAGACAGACAATAAATGCAGAGAAACCAAACCAATCACTGAGTATTTAAACCCAGTAGGGTTTAAATAGTCAAGGTGTTCCTTGTTTTGCACAAAATGTTGATCCTAGTTATTAAATGGACCTATCTGTGTTACTGTATGGTATGTAGCCCATTTCAGAAGTGGATCATTTGTACCAGTGTTTTCCAATGGTGAGTTTGGCCGGTTTTGGCATATCGTGCAATGTTAGTGTATCTCCTTTCCATTGGCTTCAAAAATGTTCATGTCGTTCATTGCAGGCCAAGGCACGTTTAAAAAAGGCTGAGTGTTTCCAATGTTGGTTAGATAATGCAGAGCTGTTAAATTGATGGCTATGGATGTGTTACAGCAATCATTTGACAACTTAAAGAGTTGGAGTTAGCAGAATTAGGATTGATGTTGCCAGCTTTCGGGGGTTGGAAAAAACGAAATCCATTCAGCTGGTTTAAACAGTCTCTTATAATAATGGCCTATGTACAATAACAGTCCTTAATTCCTAACAGATACAGATACATCTCTCGCCAGTCCGTTTTTGGGCAGTTCAATAAAAAAGAGAAAGACAAACATCTTATGGGAATCTGAGAATATCTCCTGCCAGAAGTAATAGCTATTTTGTGTGACACTGAAAGTGTCTCCATACTCTTCATTTCGTGTCCCTCCCTTAAGTATTTTCCTAGAAGGGTAATGAGGGTGGTCATATTATTCATGCCATTTTCTTGTCAGTCTCGTCTTGGGCTTTTTTTGACATCAAGCATATTTCCATGGCCCAGACATCATGGAGGGAGGGGGAGAGACAGAGTAGGAAAGAGAGGGAGGATGAGTTAACAACTATGGATCCGTGTGTGAAGCACATACATTTTACTCTAAAGGCAACGCACCAACTGCATACTCCGAGAGAGGCTATATGTCAGCAATATGTCTACCCTACACTGGATGAATAGTTGAATAGAATGTCTGTATTGATTCAATAAAACTCAATACCTCTTAATCATGGCATTATTGAAAATTATTTTTTTCCCCTTTCAATTACATTTGATTCCCCCAATTCAATCCAAACATTGAAACATTGTCTTGAACCGACGCACTTGTTGCGCTCTACCGCTTTTAAAGTTGCACTCTCTCACCCTTGAAGCGGCTCGCTCGGTTTGTTTACTGGCATCAGTGTAGAGAAGCTTAGTAATGCAAACCATACAAGTCCATCAAGTTCACGGAGACCAAAGGCCGGTGTAATTTGGGTAAATGGCTAGAAAACTCTAAAGTAATCAAGTGTAATGCGATCTCGCCCATTGAGAACTGGCCGTACTGTACATGTCAGATAAGAGCTCAGTCATTTTGCGCGCTTGCAGACTTGACAAGCAGCATGGGTTTCCACCTGCAAGTAATCATCATTCTAGTGTTAAGTGCTTTGATATTGAAATGACTGATTTAAGACTGTGCTCTGCATCGCAGACAGCAGAGCGACATGTAACCACTACCACATGTTGATATCGAAGATAATATGAGTGGAGTCTGTGTTCTCTATTCACCGTTACACGCCGGCCAGTAAAAATACATAATAATACTGAAGTCATGTAGCGTTTGATCCCTCGCTTTGCTCGATAAACAACCGGGTAGACTTTCACTTCATCTGAAATGATGTAATCGAATATGCGTACAAGTCAATGACCTTGAAAATCCTGAACAATGTGCAATGAGTTTGTGTTCTTCCAACACACGCTTATTGGATTTCATACACTGTCAAGTGTCACCACTTGGAGGCGATATTGGACAAGGAAAAAGGTTTGAAGTCTGGCTGTCTAGATATGCATTTGTCCTAAGAACAAGAAAAGGAACCAAAAGGGTTCCAAATGCAGTTGCTAAAGTTGCTAGTTATTAATAATGATTATGCAGTTCCAGAAAAAATAATCTGTATGTAACATGATTATGAAAGTACAATAGGCCTACTTTTGATGTTTTTTTCGAATTCTAAAACTATAACTATAATAAATAATAAAAGTTCTGTCTCATAAGACAGAACATCCAAGCACGATCCAAAGGGTCGAACACTGAATAACAATCCCTCAGATCATTACGTTATTATTATTTTTTTAATTCTTCTCTCGTTGACAAACTCATGATCAAGTGCTAATACATTTATGTTTGTTTATCAAATCCACTCACGCTGTCGACAAAACAAGAGTAACCTCAACGATGAAGCTCCTCAGCCAACCTTTCATTTCGGCAAGTGCGGCGCACTTGTTCAAAGTGAGCAGGGCCACATTGATTCGTTTCAAGGCAGAGGCAAAATAACCTGAGGGCTTCTAGCAGTTAAAGAACAATACACTCCTGCCCTTTTGTTTGTAGTTCTCACGTCTTCATGGGGCTGACAGGAGTGGAATCTTTAGCGTGTTTTTCTTTTTCAGTTTGAGATTACTTTGATGACTCCTTTTCACTGAAAAGAGATCTTTATTTGTTTTCACCCGTACATGACAGTGGTTTGCTTCTGATCTATCTGTCCATCTATGTATCCATCCATCCATCCATCTATCAATCTAGTCATCTATCCATATATCTATCTATCTATCTATCTATCTATCTATCTATCTATCTATCTATCTATCTATCTATCTATCTATCTATCTATCTATCTATCTATCTATCTATCTATCTATCTATCTATCTATCCATCAATCTTCCCATTACAATTTGGAGGCAGCCATAGATAATTACCTTTTCATTTTCCTGTTTATGACAATTTACTAATGATCCATTACTATTATGACACATCAACTATAATTAAACATCAAGATCATGTGCAATACGTTGTTTTATATAGTTGATCTTGGTATTTTTTTTCAACTATCAACTACTTCCCAAGAAGGTCTGTGCACAGTAGACAGGAAATTATCAAATGATCAAAGTAATCTTGAAAAAAAAAAAGAACTCAGGCGGCCTTTCGTTCACACACGTGGAATCATGTCAATAACACGCGCACAGCCATGTTGCTCTCCCCCAAAATGAGAGGCTGTCTCCCTCTCCTGTCTCCGTGTGACGTGTGAGGTGTCATTCAGCGGGGACGCGGACCTGCTGGCGGTTTTTACTGCTCAAATGGCTGCTGATGGAGCTTTCATCACACCCACTGAGAAGCCCTTTGTGGTTATTTTGGGATTTCTCACGGGGGCAATCTGCAAAAGAAGCAGACAGACTGGGTCTCATCTTTGCACGAGCACGTGCATGCGCGCTCACACGCACGCACACGCGTGTGAACACGATCACTGATAGATGTTTAAATGACACATTCCCTGTTATGTCAATCAAATGTGATTTTTTTTGGGGGGGGGAGGGTTTGTGTGTGTGTGCATGTGTGTTTTTGTGTGTGTGTGTGTGTGTGTGTGTGTGTGTGTGTGTGTGTGTGTGTGTGTGTGTGTGTGTGTGTGTGTGTGTGTGTGTGTGTGTGGGTGGGTGGGTGGGTGGGTGGGTGGGTGGGTGGGTGGGTGTGTGCGTGTGTGTGTGAAAGTAGAGAGAGAGAGAGGCAATTAACATACAATTATTTCTCGCATTTTTCAAACTGGAATTATTTTCATTCCTATATTACACGGGCCTTTGTATCAACTGCTGTTAATGGCTTTTGTTTCTTTTAGAGAGCAAGGTTTGCTTTTGTTAGTTTTTAGTGTGCGGTGCAGCCTACACCACATGAACGATAAACCCTCAGGTCTACTCGGTTTCATGTTCAAACACCCCGTGATGGCAAATCTGCCATCGACACAAAAGGGATGCTTAGCCTCAAGGCCCTGTGCGCCGATGTTTGTCACATAACGTGATGAAATTAATTTGTTTATTTCTGTTTATTTGTTATCTTAATGTCTGTATTGTTCCACGGTGGCCCTTGACATAGATCACAGACAGCTGCTGGTTCAGACAGATAAGGAGCCCTCCTCCTCTGCCTGTGTGAGAGGCTGACCCTCACTCGTAACCCCCTCCAGCGGCATCGCACTACTCCGAACAATAACAATCAATTCCCCGCACATCTGACAGCGCCAAAGCAGCGCAACTTATAAATGATATGCATCTCCTGCTGGTCCCATGGCAACCGCCTTGACTTTATTGTTGCGCTTTCGTTTGATCCCCGCCAAGCTTTGATTCATTTCTCTCTCACCCTTTTAGCTAAAACACATCATGTGAATTTAGCGCTTTGTTCCTGACAGGCCCCCGTCTTACCTCCGCGCTCTCCGCGGGCTGCTGACGCCTCCCAGAGGACAGCACGGAGGAGGGGAGGAATTCCGCTGCTTTCAAAATCTCTCTCTCTTTTCTTTCTGTCTCTCTTTCTGTCTCTCTTTTACGCTTTCTGTCTTTCACTCTCTTGCAGGCTCTCTCTGTTTCTCTGTTTCTGTCTCGCTCTCTCGCTCTCTGTCTCTCGCTCTCTGTCTCTCGCTCTCTCTCTCTCTCTCTGTCTCTCTCTCTCTCTCTCTCTCTCTCTCTCTCTCTCTCTCTCTCTCTCTCTCTCTCTCTCTCTCTCTCTTTCTATTTTTCTGTCTCTCTCTCTGTGTGTCTCTCTCTCTGTGTGT
>NC_079431.1:5873860-5876360 GCF_026213295.1 Gadus chalcogrammus
TACCTAATAGCTCCTGGTAGGCAGATATTTAAACAAGCAGGGTTTCAAATATGTTAACCTAGCAGAGATTGTTGAGCTAGCCTAGCAGTCAAGGTTTTTTTGGTTTACTCTGAGGTTTTTGTCTGGAGGTCCTGTATTTAATGCTAATTTGCTAATGTTTATTGCTGCAATATGCAATTTGATGGTCTTTTGGCGTTGTTTGATAATATTTTCTGTTGGAATTGTTCAGCAAAGCACAATTTATTGTGTGTTTGGATTTTATGTCGGGGAATAATAACGTATCCTCGGCTATTTGTAAGAAACAGTTGTTGTAATGAAAATATTGAGCCTCTTGTGTACAATTCTGTCTAGCCAACCCAAACAAACGCCCTGGCACGAAGTAAAAGGCTGTTTGCTTGGTATTATTGATCATATTAAAATGCAATGATGAATTTCTCAAGTTGAAATGTGTTACATAAACATTTGTTTGAAGTGGTGTAATTAAAAGGAGTTTGATGATGAAGTGAAGTGAAGTGAAGCTCTGACACTTGAAGAAAACATTTTTCTGACTTTAAATTAGGTGTTTGTTACTCACTTCACTTCAAGAAGAACATGTTTCAAAAGTGATATGGACGTTTTTTGTTGAAAGTCTATTTGGGCTGTATAACTCGTATACAATGTTTGACTATAAAATATAAACTTTTTACATTTCACCTCCTTCAATTATTGATATAATATGTAACCTAAAGCCATTGAATTTTGGATAATGGTGAAAAAGCTTCTATGAAAAATCTGCCCTGTGGCCAAGGAGGGAGGGAGTAATAAGTAATAATCAATATTAATATTGTTTATAATCATTATTATATAAATATCTGAGCAGAATAGATACAGGATTTACATCGTTTTGATGGTGGAAAATATATTATCAATTTGCATCACACCTAGCATGGATGTTTTTTTTGGTATAGGCAAATTGTGGGTCATCAAATTAGATAGACCAAGGTTGAATTCAACTCATCTTTTGCCTTCAATGTTGGCAGTTACATCTGCTGGCAAATCTGCTTTACTTAGACGATTGTCATTCAATGACCGAGCAAAATAAGTTAAAGTGGTAGCTATTCCCCCTTAAAGATTTAGTTATATTCTTCTACAATTGTGCAAATAAGCAATTATTGTTACGTTTTGTGTACCATAATACACCATACCATTATACGAATGGTGTGTTCTGAAAGTAAGAAAACAAATAAAGCGTTGCCCCTATTGTGAATACCTAATTTTAAACGTATAATTTGCTATTGATATTCCTCACACATGTATTATCCCTGATGGAGTGTGATTCGGTCAGACCTACTGTAAGCCCACTGGATGGGGCTGGAACAACGCTTTGAGAAAGAAAGGAAGAGATACTGAGAGAGAGAGAGAGAGAGAGAGAGAGAGAGAGAGAGAGAGAGAGGGAGAGTGGGAGAGTGGGAGAGAGAGAACGAGGTAGAGAGAGAAAGAGAGAGAGAGAGAGAGAGAGAGAGAGAGAGAGAGAGAGAGAGAGAGAGAGAGAGAGAGAGAGAGAGAGAGAGAGAGAGAGAGAAAGAGAGAGAGAGAGAGAGGGGCCTGCCCAGAACTTTGAGCCAAGCGTTACATTCCAGAAGATGAAGCCACCGCCTATGGATCCAGCTCTAGATACCGCAGCTGAACGGAATCGCTTTCGATACTCTTCTTAAGTTATTTATTATTTTATCACAATTCACATCCGGTGTGTGTGATTACGTACCCTTTTCAAAAGAAAATATGAACGTAATTACAAGCGTGATGCCTGTTGATAAAACCGTCGCAGGAATGTGACCTGTCATCTTCTGGACAAGCTGTTGCAGGCCTGGCTGTAACTAAATATTCTTAAAATCACATGGAGTGTTTACCGGGGCACACAGATTAGGTATCGTGAGCCCAGTGACAGCAAAGGGCTAACTATTAATAGATGGGATTTTATTGCTTTATTGTAATGACCCAGATTCACGGTTCATTATTTTATAATAGAATATCAAACACATTGTTGTTGTTGGTGATGACTAATTTGGGCAACGATGGCACAAATATCAATCAACAACAACAAAGACGAACTCCAGTTTTCAAATAAAACGAGACTGATTGTAAATGCAAAGAAGTCGTTGATCTTGATGAACATAATGCTCCACAATGCAATTTATTATAGGTGCCGCAATTATACATGTCATTTCTGGCAGTGTTGACGTCCACCTGCAGAAAATACTGTGTTGACCCAGTCTTAAGATGTTAGTTTTAATATAGTTCTGCACTGCCCCTGACTCCAGATACATTTATAAGCATTAGCCAACAAAGCAAAGCAAAGCCTAACCAAAACAAACTGGGATGAAAGAGGACCTTTGATCCACCGACCGCCGCAGTGACTTCAGCACTTTAGCTCGATTGTTTTCAGCTGAGGTTTTTCTGGGTGGTTTCACTTCAAGCTAATACTGACGCCGCCGCAGTACCATTCTAGCCCTCCCCTTTC
>NC_079431.1:5881360-5891360 GCF_026213295.1 Gadus chalcogrammus
GGGCCCGGCTGGCCCTCACACAGACATCCACATGTGTTTGTACGGTCCTGGGCTTGTGATCTGTGCCTGGAGTGGACTGAGCCACTGGCCTCGCAGAAGTCCTGCCTGTTGGGCGAAAAGTAAAAGGTGATTTCATTGGTATTTAATTACCGTTACTCTACAAGTGGTTTGTTTTGGCAGCTGGTTTTGTGACAATTTTCTCGCCCCCTCCTCCTCCTCCTCCTCCTCCTCTTCCTCCTCCTCCTCATCCATTTTTCCTCAGTTTTTTCCTCCTCCACTGTTCTCTCCCCTCCACCAACCCCCAGCCTCTGATTTTCCTCTCTCTCTCTCTCTCTCTCACACACATTCTCTCTATCGCCTCCCCCACCACCACCACCACCACCACCACCAACACCACCACCACCACCTCCTCCACCACCACCTCCACGAACACCTCCTCCTAACCACCGCCCCCCCCCCCCATGTCTCCATTGTGTGTCTGTGCGTTTCTCTCCTCTCTCTCTCTCTCTCTCTCTCTCTCTCTCTCTCTCTCTCTCTCTCTCCCGCTCAGTGTTTTTTGTTTAGTTTAGTATTAGCTGTGAGTGTCGTGGGCCCTCTTTCTCTTTTCACAGGCTCAGTCTTGTGTGAGAGGCGATTATGGCCGTCAGGCGCGCGGAGGGGAGGGAGGCGGGAGAGAGGGGGTTGGGTGGGGATGGGGGGGGGGGGGGGGGGGGGGCGCCCCTGGTAGGGTCAGAGTCCCAAAGCCTCGGTGTGTTTCCTTGCCTTGAGCCGCAGGTCGGCGATGCTTGAGTTCTTGCTGTTGCTCTTGGCGGCTGCCGCCACCGCCGCCGCCGCCGAGGCGGAGTCCGCCAGCGACGCAATAGGTAGTCCGAAGGGAGGGGGCGGGAACATCAGGTAGGGGGCGTGAGCGGCCAGGTGGGGGTGCAGGTGTGGGTGAGAGTGGGCGACGCCCTCCAGCTGAAGCTGGGCTTGGACCTGGGGGAGAGGAGAGCCACAGACAAGTGTTAATGGCACGAGCCGTGGGTGGCGTGTGCGTGTGTGCGAGTGCGAGTGTGTGTGTGTGTGTGTGTGTGTGTGTGTGTGTGTGTGTGTGTGTGTGTGTCTGTGTCTGTGTCTGTGTGTGTGTGTGTGTGTGTGTGTGTGTGTGTGTGCGAGTGTTTGTGTGTGTGCAAGTGTGTGTGTGCAAGTGTGTGTGTTTGTGTGTGTGTGTGTGTGTGTGTGTGTGTGTGTGTGAGAGGAAACTAAAGGGGTTTCGGTTTCACAGTTTGACACTCTTAAATGCCTCCCACCCCGTGCCACACCTTTCACATGTTACCCCGTCAAAGGCGTTGCTTGTGGCGTGTTTTCTAAGAAAATAGCTAAGGGGCAGCACTCTGAGCCTCACCCACTTTTTTTTTTCTCTCCTCGTCAGCTATTCTAAAAGTTAATGAATCATACATTACGCTCAGGCACCACATCCAATTGAACAGTCTAGAATCAAAGTGTTTCCCAGGGAGCCACTGCCCATTGGCTTAATGCAGACGGAGGAAGCGCTCATACCCATGGAGATACGCACCGCCTTGTTATGCTCATTATGGATTCAATTGCATAAATAAACAATTTTGCACTAAAAAGATATCCACATATTTGGAGTTATAAATATTTATCTCGATGTTCCTGAGCTTGGAGCTGGCTGGCGGGGGTGCTTTAGGAGCATAGCGTGTTACATCTCACCCTCTTGGTAATTATTTTTTATGAAGTAGGTGAAAATTAGGCATCCCTGTGCTTTAGAGATAGAAATTAACTTGGGTGTAGCACATTTCCCATTTCAAACACCATTGGGAAAGATACTGGTGCTGCTTCATTTCTCCTCCAACCCAATATGAATTAATTTGAGGCAACCCCTAGTCAACGTTTTGCCTTGGCCCAGCATTTCAGCAAATTACAAACTTTAATGCAACCCAAAATGTCCCAAAAAGAAATGACAAACGTGCGTGCCGCTTAACTTAATGTGTAAATCAATATAAAGTGTAATATATACTGCATATGCTTTCAGTGCAATCTTGAGTCTTTTGTACTTGCTCAGCATTTGATGACATGAATAACAAACATCTACCAAAGTCAACAGTCCAGTTGGATCATGTGCATATATTTAAAATGATAACTCATCGAAACTTATCTCAGAACTTACTGAACATTGAATGCATTCTGAATCATGGATGACCTTTTTTTGTATATGTGTTGGTGTTTATGTGCACGTGCAGTTATGCCTGAGTGTGTGTGCGAGTCTGTGTGTGTATGTGTGTCCATGTGTGTGTGTGTGTGTGTGTGTGTGTGTGTGTGTGTGTGTGTGTGTGTGTGTGTGTGTGTGTGTGTGTGTGTGTGTGTGTGTGTGCATGTGTATGTGTGCATGCGTGCATGTTTGTGGGTGTATGTGTGTGGGTGCATGTGTGTGCATGTGTGTGTGTATGTATGTGATTGTGTGTCTTGTGTGTCTTCATATCCATGTCTACATGTGTTGAATTTACAAGTCCACGTCCCGCGTGCACATCAACCCATGGCAGCTCGTTACACATTCACATTGGTAAACACGCGGCGCGTGATGTCTGTGGAAAGGTTGACTCTGGATACGGACTCTGAAAGACTAAATGTGTGCCCTAGCTAGCTCCAGCCTGTCTCAGCTCAACCTTGTGCAGTGAGTCTCTCTCTGTATGCAGGTCTCATGCCTTCACCCCTGCCAGCTCAATGCCAATAACCATCAGGGCCCACTCCGTTCCCCGCTTTCATCATCTCTTTTATGTGCTCGCGCCTGCCGCACTGTTGGCTTAATTAGGCTGGCGCTTTTCACAACGGGAGAGACTGGCTGGCTAGCAGCAGCCATGATGCTACGTAGTGTATAGCCGCGGATCAAATGTCTGTCCACCTCTACTCTCTGCCTGCATGTAGTACACGCACACTTTGACTAACAAACACACACACACACACACACACACACACACACACACACACACACACACACACACACACACACACACACACACACACACACACACACATACTGACATAAACTGACAAACACACACACAAAAATACACACAAACACATACACGCACACAAACACACACTGAAACACAGGCACACACAAACTCACAAGACATATTTATACTAACAAAGAGGCATGAAGACAAACCAACACACACACATTCACACATAATTCACACACTATCAAAGACAAACAGACAAAAACATACAGAAATACACACTAACACACACACACACACACACACACACATACACACACACACACACACACACACACACACACACACACACACACACACACACACACACACACACACGCACACACACACACTACACTTGCCTACCCTCCTGCCTTAAGATCACAGCCAGGAGGTGAAAGGTGAGCTGGGGTTGTTTACAACCAAGCTACATAATCCTACAACAGACACCTGACGCAACATCAGCAACACTTAGTCACACAAACAGACAACAATGCTATACTAAGAGCATAGACACGCACAGACACACACACACACACACTATCTTGTTTGGGTATGCATGCATATGCCTTGAAGAGGGACACACGCACACACACACACACACACACACACACACACACACACACACACACACACACACACACACACACACACACACACACACACACACACACACTAAAAAGCCCCATCATGCAGCACTAACTCAAACTCGAAATTGTCAAATGGAGTTCCCAATGGTCTTAAATTGCTCAACAGGCCCCTCACGCTCCGAAAGCAGTGACCTAGCCTCTAGATCTTCCTTAAAAAAAATTGAAAACACAAGTAAAAGAATAATCATCGGCTTCCAACTACTAAATGAAACACTAAATCAATCCCCTCGCTATTCTACAATCTGCTCCCAGACCTAACCTCGGGGGCCCCATCTGTGCACACACCCCGTGGTAATGGTACGGCGTTGGGACGGTGGCTGTACCTGTTGGAAGGGCATCCGCAGGGCTCCCATGTTGACGTAGGGTGCGACTCTGCAGGCGTCCAGGTGACTGGCAGTGCCAAGGATCACACCTGGGGAGAAGGGAGAGATGTCTGTCAGACATCCAGACAGTTGTTGTTATGTGAGATCAAGAGACTGCAGTTCACATTTCCATTCACAAACAGTTTTAAAAAACATTACAAAAGGAATTTTGTAGTGTTAAAATGAGAAACATTTGTGTATGTTTAATAATTCCAATGCTCTTAATTGACGGACACAATTGTTGAAAATGTGTAAAGGGTGTTCTGGAAAGTTTGGATCACATACAATCGTAGTTACCTTTGTGCATCTGGTTTTCTTGTTTTCGACACTTTGCTCTTCTGTTTTGAAACCACACCTGTAATATCAAAGTGCAAATGTAATGTGTTATATTGTCATTGTTGAATATGCATATCACAACATATCATTGTACACATTAGTAATTTCGGATCAAAATTGTGCTACTTATAATGTCCTTATATTTTAATGGAATGCTTGCTTTTTAAAATTAAATACAAATCTTGTTGGAAAAAGGGGGAGTGCTTGTGTGTGTGGGGGGGGCTATGTTTACCATAGCCTTATGAAAAAAGTTTTCGTTCGTTTCAGAAGCAAAAAGAAACGTAAGCCAGATGAATATCCTTCCAATTTGTTCTCGCTAAGAAGTTAAGCCTATAGGCTACGGCCTATTGTTAATCATCATCATCAACCTAATTTGCCCTTCATGAATAACATTATCTGCTCTCCCCTCCGACCCTGTAATGATTATCATTTACAGTTGCAAAATTAGCGACTACACGGACCACAAAGGGCGCACTCTAATTACTCAAGGTGCCGAAGCCATTTGGAGGAACAAGATCATCGTTGTGCATCTGTCGATGAGGCTCCTATAATCCACTTGTCAATAAGGCGGAGTGCATGTTGCTGATGAAGACATTGTGAAGACTGTTAATGGCCTCATCCCGTTCTAAATCCATTGAATAGGCTATATTAATGAAATTCTTAATTATGTAAGCCTATTATTCAATTTGCAGTATAACGGATTATAGTATATAATTATTATTTCGATTTTGTGTACTTATTTATTTAGTAGTAGTAAAAGTATTAAAATTCGTATTAGTATTAGTATTTTGGTTATTGTTATTAGTATTATTATTAAGATTATTAGTATACAGACTCTAGATTAACTGTGTAGGCAAACGCCTGGTTATGTTATCATGTTGTAGGAATGGAAGGAAACTGTTGTTGTTTATGAAAAGCAGGTGTTTTTAAAATTTAAGCAGAAAAACAAAATCGGATTAATCCAGGGCAATATTAGACAGCTCGGGATCAATTCCAATTATGAGCCAGTATGTTAAGTAAAGTGAACTACACTGCTTGAGACAGTTATTTCTTCATTAAGGACCACTCAATGATGCGCCTCACAAATACCCCCTAATCTCATTTCCTTTTGATTTTTATTAGAGACAGTGAATAATGACATTTAATTTAGCTGCTGCACCAGAAACCGAGAGATATTAGTCCAAATCGAATTACTGCCGGCTCTTCACCCAGCTCTCATAACTTTCAATTAGATTCGTGACAGCTGCACGGAGCGCGCGGGGCTCCTGTCCCGGCGTCTAAGTGCGGGTTAATACCCTCCATCAGCCCACTGTCCCTCAATCCACTTTCAATGGATCTGCTGGGACGATCGAAAAGCGGTCTCTTCCGAACGAAAACCTCCGTGATTTCTGAGCAGAAACTGTGGTTTAATGCTTTCTTTGCTCGCCCCGGAGTCGTAATGTGATTTATTCCCTCCGTACATCGTATTGCTCATCGTTATTTTGTGTTATATTATGTTAGGCTTTTCCCCCCAACCTCGACAATTGACAACCAGAGATGGTAGCGAGGCGGGTTGTAATCCGTTGCCGCTTGCTCATCTGATTACAAAACTGAACAGCGGAGTAGAGACACGCACACACACACACACACACACACACACACACACACACACACACACACACACACACACACACTAACACACACATATACACACACACACACACACACACGCGCGCATACACACACACACACACACACACACACACACACACACACACACACACACACACACACACACACACACAAGCCAGCACATTAAGACAATGGCTGATGTTTACAAGGATTACGTCGAAGGGTAGCCACGAATTGAAAGTAAAGC
Source organism: Gadus chalcogrammus (assembly GCF_026213295.1). NCBI lineage: Eukaryota > Metazoa > Chordata > Actinopteri > Gadiformes > Gadidae > Gadus > Gadus chalcogrammus. Next base: position 5,887,566 of record NC_079431.1, read on the forward strand.
GTGTTGGTTCCCAATGGTCCACGTGTTGAGACTGGGGTAGCCTATCGTAGGCTATTCTTTACACTTCTGCTTTAAAAGCATAGATGAAATGTTTCGTTTCAATCTTCTTTTTTTCTGAGAGTATTTATTATTAATGTATGTATTATTGTGGTTATTATTATCATGAGTATTATTAGTAGTAGTAGCCTATATGGGAAATATGAATGGGAAAAGCTGAATGGGTTATGACTGTGCTCCCTTGAAATTCTATTTTTCTTTTTTATTCATCGTTGTAAATCTTCGATTGAACATTAATTGTAGTTTGCATTGTTGCATTGTAATTGTAGATACATCTTGCAGGCATGTAAACGCAAGTCTTTAATTTATTTCCTATTTTATAAATCATAATATATTAGAGCAGGCCACCAATAAACATTCTGTCCATACATTTGAGGTTGAGGTTGACCATAAACGTATCAATACAACGGCTAAATTGAGATGCGGAATTACCACGAGTCGACCTTAAATACCACAACAATATCCTAGCAGCACGTTACAAGTTAGCCTTAACTTGGTTCAACATTTATAGTAGGCCTATACAAAGGGGGTAAAAAAGCACAACAAATAAGGAAATTAAATATTGCAGTGGACGAATATAAAATCTTATAAACCGCCACAGAGCTTAAACGTGCATCATAATTATAAAATATGCCCTAAAGGCCTACAATATTTTTTGCATTTAGTTATTTGCTCATTTAAACTTGAGCAAGCTAAGGGTTAAAGATGGGACCTACTCAAATATGTTGAATAATACAACCCAGTAATCCATCGAACAGAGTATAATCGACTGACTAGACTAGAGCACCATACAATGTATGGAACATCTACATCAACCAATCAACGGAGAGAAGCTGCGGGCTTCCGCGTGCATGTCTCCGCGCATCCCTTCCAGGCGTTGCCTCACCTGCACTCTGGCCTCCGAAAGGCCAAGCCGCTGGCTGAGCTCTTCCCGCATGAAGGCGTCCGGGTAGTGCGTCTCGTCGAACAGCCTCTCCAGCTCGTTGAGCTGCTCCAGGGTGAAGTTGGTGCGGCTCCTCCGCTGTTTGAGTTTGCTCTGGGCGTCCTCGTCCTCCGACTTCACGTCTTCCTTCTTCTCTTTACACTCGTATATCCCTGCGTTCAAATGGTGGTCCGAATATAGGATTTGTATGTGTTAGTTGATGCCTGTCGATATGCACACACACACACACACATGCATTCATGCTTTCGTTCGCGCACATATACACACGCACTGGCACTGCTTAAAAGGTCGTACACACACGCACGCACTGCTATGACCATGCATAAGACTGATATCACACATACAGGTCACACACACACACATACAGGTCACACGTAAAAAACACAAATAAACACAAACGAGCCTGCAATTGGGCTCTATAGCTAAACATGTGCACTTTGCTATTGTGAGAATGAGAGATATCTAGGAATCCTAGCTATGAGAGTGAGAGATCAAGGCTGAAGTGAAAGCCTGTGCGGCATTAACTCTAGGCCTTGTCTGACATCTCTGGAAGAACTGGATCTACAAATATGTACTGGGCAGCAAGAACAACTTTCTCTGTTAGTAGGCCTGTTTGTCTTTTCCTGCGCGCTTTATGTATACAAAGTAGCCTACGGATGAGGTCAATTCTTTACATTTCAACATCCAGACAATGATCTACAATTGCTATTCATTGAGCAATCAGAATAAATCCGTTTGCGGCATTGTTTTTAATTAATACCATTTGATGACAGAGAGACATTTGTTTTCCTATTCTACCGAGTGCTCCAATGTGTCGTGTATTTTTGCAGGGTTTTGCAGTAATGCATTTACACCTGCTGCAAAACAAAAGGCATATTATAGTAGGCCTACATGAAAAGTTTATTAGTATAGGCATACGGACGGTAAAGTGCAGTCAAAACTGCCACCAATGTGGGATTTAATTTGATGAGATAGATTTGATTAATTTAAATCAGGCCGATCCTAATTGTTGTGGGGACTAAAATACTGACTTTTGGAAATAGAAAATAAATCAAATTTAGAACAGGAATTGTATTGACAAATTTCAAGTAGACTATACACAATATAGGCCTACTATTAACTGTGTTTAAAATAAGTTATTGGCAACACAATTAATCTTTTTTTAAATATAATACAGAGACCCGAATTCAACCGGACTCTTGCAATTGATTAGCAATCTTAAAACAATCAAGAAGACAGGGCCGAAGATTTTGGGCAATCAATAGGCCCTACAGCAGACATTGCAATGTTGCTTCCAGTTGGTATTAAACAAAAAAAAAGTATGTTATAAAAGCACAATAAACGAGTCGATTTTGCTTTACGCGATTTGCACAAATCGCTATCAACCCAACATGGTGGACAACGCATCTCGTAGCCTTTCCATTTCGCGACATGACATTATTTTCGCCCCAAAAAACTAAAATACAATCATTACCTTCTGTGGCCCTTGAAACATTAAAGTCCTTCAATTTGTCCTTTTCCAGCTCAACGTGTTCCTTGAACAGATGCACCGGACAGTGGCTGCTCTCCGTTATGTCCTGCAAGCTCGTCTCCGAGTTCCCCAGCTCCCTGGCTCTCGCCAAGCCGCTCTCCAAAACTTCCCGGTACGTGATGGCGCTTTCCTTGCTGCTCTCCTTGGTTTTCTGATCGAAAGACTTGGAGACGAACGCCGTAAGTTCTTCCATGGTGGCGCGGGGATTCGGTGGGTGTTTTTTAGTGGTCCTGCACACACGCAAAAATCCACCGTTCTGCAGTCTGCTGCTGTACCGTGGAGCGGCTGCTTTCTCTTTCCCTGATCGCAGCGATGGAAGGGGTGGAGGAGGAATAGGAAGAGGTGAGATCACTCCTGCTGTTATGACTGTGTGTTTGAGAGCACACTATTTATACACGGCCACCTCAGCCCAGCCCCCCCGCACCCACACCCCCCCCCCCCTCCCCAACACACACACACACACACACACACACACACACACACACACACACACACACACACACACACACACACACACACACACACACACACACACACACACACACACCCCATCTCTGTCTTGGGCAATTACAGGCGGCTCGACTTTTCAGATTTCAACTTTCAGCAGCTTTTTCCAGAAATCAATGTTGTGGTATAGAGGTGGTTAATTAAATTACAGGGCCATTAAAATGCATACGGTGGCTTACGCACGTGGAGGTTGGGGTTGGGGGGAGGGGGGGGGAGTACGTTATATTTAATTATTTAGGTGGAATTGTTAATGACGTTATTAGAAGATTATACAAATCACCTCTTTTGCTGTTGTTGGGATGACAATTAAGATTAAATACGTATTCCTCTCTATCTGAACAATTTCGATCGCGAGTTTCTTGTGAATTAATAGAAACACAGGCCTGCAGCTCGAAGAATTAAAATAGCCTATATAGGCTAGATATAATCGGCATAGTAATTGTATCAGAAAGGTGATTTAAGCACATTATCACCATATATATATTTATAGGCTATAACATGTTGATCAATGTTGAGGTTGTTTATCAGATTAAAGCATTTTTTTCAATACATATTATTATATTACATATCCTAACGTATGTTATTGTTACGGTAATTTGGGTCAGTATAATTTAATCCTAATAAACTATGGGCCCTCTACTTCTTTAATTGTTGGTGGTGGCCCATTCCAAATTGTGTTGCCTGGCGGAGCTACTTATTGTAACACTACAACGAATTTTATAAATATTCCTTCATTTAAAAAAAATAAAATACCTGC
>NC_079431.1:5898860-5903860 GCF_026213295.1 Gadus chalcogrammus
ACGGTCACCACGGTGACCTCAAAGTCCACTTCCTTGGGATCGCCTCCCTGCCCAAGAGCACTCTTTGTCCAAACTATCTCTTAACTTGTCACATGTACAGAGGAGAAGGGCGGAGACCCAGCACTGGTTTCCCTTAGCCGCACTATTGTGTGCTTAATAGTTATTGAATTATCTAAAACCATTTGTCACTGTGTTGTGCAATAACTGCACAGAGTCTGTCTAATGTATCTCTCGCACGTCTCCGCCCCGTAAAAGTCACTGCAACAAATGAAAAAGGGGGGAAAAAAAAGTCTATTTGAAGTTGTTATCACATGCAGATGTCTCAGCATCAAGAAATTGTGAAGAGTTTGTGAACAACAGCAGCTACATCATGTAAGGAGAAAAACGATATTTCTGTGCGTATAGTAACGCACTCTCGAAAGATGGGAGGACTCGCACACACAGCGAGTTAGCCGGCGTAATACACAACATCTTATACTATTACACACCGTACCATTCTAATAGCCAAAGACGTTCAATGGGGAGAGAAGCTACTGAACGAGAACTTCAGTGGGATTAATCTTTTGCAAGTGTTCACTGATTACCATCACGTTCTAAGTTGACTTTTTAACGTTGGGGTTTGGCATGAAAGGTTGGTGAGCACCTCATAGCTGATGATCTAACTCAACCTATTACCTGCCGGATGAGAGGAGCTGCCAACGCCCATCGATCTCCCCCTGCTTCAACACGCCTGATGTGAGGGCGTGGGTGGTTGAGTAGACGCTCAGAAGTCTAAATCAGCTCTACTGGCCAGCAGTAACAATTAAAACGAATTTTCCCCTCAATTCACTTGACACACCTTCTCTATGGGTGCTGGCGTTTCTCTCTACCTCTAAGAAAAAATCTCTCACATTAAATATAAAATCTAACAAATCTTGAACGCGGTCCTTGGCTGTCTTTCCTATTTTATCTCTCATTACAGATACCTCGCCGTCTAATGCGCCGCTAGCATCGCTTCAATGCCCCCCCCCCCCCCGCGCCCCTCCTCCCAAACCCCCTTCCCTGCCCCTTCATCCACATTTGCCAACATGGGTTGAGGCGGTGATCACGTGATCACGTATATATAGGTCGGCTAATCAGCAGGTAATGATGTCGAGGCTGAGGGGAGATCCCCTCCTCTCAATATAAAACAGGTAACACAGCGGCGGAGCCAGCGGGGAAATGGCCGCTTCGCCTCAAGCACCAACTCCCTCCCAAAGTTGTTTTCCTAGAAAGTAAGCCAGCTGACTAATGGCGTAAATGCTGTTAATTACCAGCGCCGGTACCCCCAAACAGTCGTCTCTGCCTGTAACTAATAAGAAATCAATTAGCTAATGAATTGGTCATTAAGTGAAAAAGCTAATCCTGGCCAGGGTATTTTTTTGTAATGTTTTCCTTTTTCTCGCGTTTTTTTTTTAATTTTTTGTGTGCCTATGATCCTGTCTAATTGCCGTTGTCATATGGCGCTCCCAGCTTTCAGCGTGGCTAATGAACCTTCATTAGATTGTAACTGGCACTCTTGGAAGATTTGCCGCGCAAACCTGCTTCCCAATTATTTTTAATTGCGAGACGCTCTGCACAAACACGTGCCGTGGCACCTTAGCCGGAAAAGAGAGAGGGGAGCGGGGGGGGGAGCACACAGACAGAGCCAGGGCAGGGCCCGGCTCAGTCTGTGTGCTCCCCCTGAACCCTCTCCTCCATTTGAAGCCATTTGAACGCCGGGCAGGGTCACCGCCGAGCTGTTGCTGTCTACAGTGCATCTAAGGACCCCGTCAGCGACATCCAGCCGGCCCACATCGATGCTGCCCCCCTCCCACCCTCCCTCCTCCCCCACCCCCCACCTCCTCCCTTCTCTATCCCTTCCAGTGCTTTGATTTGATCCGAGGAGAGCTGCCTCTGCCTCCCTGATAGCCGCATCACGCTCCGTGTGGGTCACCCGTGGGTGCCCGTAACAGGCTGACAGACACAATATGCCCTGTAGACAACGCGTATGAACTATCGCACACACACACACACACACACACACACAGACGCGCACACAAACACACACACACACAAACAGAGACATCCACCATCAATTACTGGTAGAGAACATAGCAAGACATAGCATACATGTATATGATGCATATCACAATGTCGGCAATCCACACAAAAGGCGTCCGACCACATATAGACACACACACACACAGACATATGCTCAATTAAAATTTGAAAAGATGCATGTGTGTGTATAGATATGTGTTTGTGTATAGAAAAATATGTAATTTCAGAAAAACGACAAAAGGCACACACAAACACAAACACACGTACACACTCACAAACACAAAGACACACGCGATACCTGTGCGTGTGTCAGCTGACAAAAACAAAGGAGAGCCAGAGAGCATCCCTTCCGGGCATGAATAATTTAAAGAAAGACAAAAGAGCCATGTTTTTTCTTCTTCTTTATTATTTAGCGTTGCCTGCGTCTGTGTGTCTGGTGAACCCCTGTGTGTAGTGTGTGTGTGAGTAGCACAACACAGCACTGAGTTAGATGGAGGAGCTTGGTGTACTCTCTGCGGCGCTTACACAACACATGGTTCCAATCCGACCCGGACCTATAAGTATGTCTTTCTATCACAAGGGGGCTTGGTGTGTGTGTGCGTCTGTGTGTGTGTGTGTGTGCGTGCGTCTGTGTGTGTGTGAGTGATTGTTCGTGTGTGTGTTTGTGTGGATGTGTGTATATGTTGGGAGGGTGAGGGGGGGGGGGAACAGCCCCGTTCAAATTCTGTCAATCCCGCTGATGCATTTCGACAGTTTATCCTGAATTCCCCCCATCTCTCTCTCTCTCTCTCTCTCTCTCTCTCTCTCTCTCTCTCTCTCTCTCTCTCTCTCTCTCTCTCTCTCTCTCTCTCTCTCCCTCCCTCCCTCCCTCCCTCTCTCTCTCTCTCTCTCTCCCTCTCTCTCTCTCCCAAACATGGGGGATATTCTTAGGCCCCCATCCTCTCGATGGCTAGCACAAACAGTACCCCCCCGTGGCGTGAGAGGTAAAGCATCGTTATGCTCAGCTAGGAGGTAGGAGGGGGTGGAATCCACACACCCACCAGTGATTGGTCCTCCAGACTGCTCCTGTGAAGGCTCTCCGCCGCGAGGGGAAAACCCTGTGTTTTAAATGCTTCTCTTCAGTTGAACGACGGCTATTTGGATGCATTTGTCAACCACCTGTTTGTTTACCCGCTCCTGGTGAACCCCGCTCACTGAGCTGCTTCCAGCTCTTTGCCAGAACTCGCTGCTTCAGAGGTAGCCACCAGTCCTCTAATCCGTCCCCAGCTAGGAGGCTGTGGCCAAGCACTCCGATTTATTCTGTGTTAGGATGTACCGCTCCTCAGGCACCCTTTGTGGTCCTTTATGGGTTTGTTTATTTACATATGTGGGGTGTGTGTGTGTGTGTGTGTGTGTACGTGTGTGTGTGTATATTCATGTATTTGCATCTGCGTGTCTGCATCGTGTCTATCAGATAGTTTGTGTATGTGTGTGTGTGTGTGTGTGTGTGTGTGTGTGTGTGTGTGTGTGTGTGTGTGTGTGTGTGTGTGTGTGTGTGTGTGTGTGTGTGTGTGTGTGTGTGTGTGTGTGTTTGGGTGTGTGTGTGTGTGTGTTTGGGTGTGTTTGGGTGTGTTTGTGTGTGTGTGTTCGCACCCACGCACACGCGGTTGACACACTGAGGAAAGGGGGGCAGGGCCTGCCTGGCTGTTGTGGTTTGAGGTGTGAAGGTGTGTGTTCCAGGGGTTCCAGATGTGTATCAATATTAAACAGTCCACACAGGGAGCAGGCGTGGCAGCTGAGGCACACAGCCGTCTGCCGCCGCTGCACGGCTCCGCCGCAGAGACAGGAGAAGGGAAGAGCAGGTGCTGACTGAGGTTCAAACTGCCAGCCATGTCAACTCCAGCTACGCCAGCCATGCGGTCCAACCATTGTTCTAGAGGGCTGGAGCCACCACCCCCCCACACACACACACACACACACACACACACACACACACACACACACACACACACACACACACACACACACACACACACACACGCACACACAACCAAGTTGTTTGGTTAGGATTCCTGTTTGTTTCTCTTTCTAGAAATACACAGTATTGTAGTTTTAAAGTCCTGTGATGTAGAAATGATTGTTTATATTCGAAAGGGTTAAAGGGGGTTAAAGATCTAACCATTACTCTTGCTTTATTTTATAAAGCAAAGTTGCAATCATAATATAGTTATACAATGTATGATATAACAAACCACATTTGTCTCGATTACATTTTGATTGGTGGGCGATGGCGTTTGTTATGACCTGCCCAACTACAAATGAATGAAGTATGTGTTGACCACAAAAGAAAAAGCTGTTGAGCTCAATTTACTTCTTGTGCTACATTCTTTTTTTATATTTCATTGTGATTTTCATACAAAGCCGGTCTAACTAGCCTTTAGTCTGAAGCTGTAAAACCGTTAGTACAATGGGGCTGAATGGAAATTTGCCATTAAACAGGAATTACTACCATGAATTTCTCAAATCTCTTGCAAGAAAAACAACATCAAATCCCTTTTTAGGAAATGCTGCCGCACCGGGCCAAACCAAGGGAAGGCGTCGTTTCTCGCTGTCTTTCAAACTCAATAAATCACAGACATCACATGATGCATCATCCACTGTAAGCCCCTCCCTCTCCCTCTCTCTCTATCTCTCTCTCTCTCTCCCCCTCTCTCTCTTCCCCACACACAAACACACAGCTCCAACTACAAATCACATTACGACACCTCTAATTGAGGTTTATGATGCGCAAGAGAGCATATGCTCATTGGGCCAATTGAATCATTAGAGAGAGACACAGTGTTTTGGCCCAGGACCTGCCAGCACTGCAGCTGAGGAGAGTATGTTAAGGCCTGCCTGCCTTGCACAGCTCTGGATCAGAAAAGGAATACATCACACCACACACACACACACCTCCTGCA
>NC_079431.1:5908860-5911360 GCF_026213295.1 Gadus chalcogrammus
TGTCTCGCTCCCTCGCTCTCCTTCCCTCTCCGTCTCGCTCCTGTCTCTTATTCCTCTCCCGTCGCTTCATCAGCGAGGGGGCATCGGGGAATCCTTCACTAAGTAATGAAGATAATGACAATATTGATTAACATGGCGGTGCGAGGCGTCCCTTCTCAAATGAGTGTTGTTTTACATTATTAGAAGGACTCTGGGCCCTTACTGAGTGGAGCGGGGGGGATGACGTCACACCTGTTTGCTCCCGATTCCCTTCACTTCCTCGTACGGTCCATTATTCATCAGCCGAAAAGAGCTTTGCATGCCGTGGAAAACCCACAAAAAAAAAAGGAGGTTGCGGATCTCATTGTTTGTTCTCTCGATGTACCCCGAGCTGTGTTGTCTCACCACGAGACGTTTCTGTGTGTTAGTTGCGTTCGCCCTTTGTATGCAAGTAGGCTGCGTGCGCTGTCAGCCCAGCGGCAGGGTTGCACCTGGTGAACCATCTGGAGGAGAGAGAGACAGAGAGAGAGAGAGAGAGAGAGAGTGAGAGGGGAAATCGCATGCGACCCACATAGCGTGGATACGTGACCCCACTCACTGATCGCTCTCTCCGTCTCTCCCCGCGTCTCCTGCGCTACGGCACCGCTCTCTGTCCGCCCCGCACACCGCAGCCGCCATCAAGACACGTCTGACCCGGCTACCTGTCTACCCGCCCTGCAGACAGACAGACACGCAGGCAGGCAGATAGACAGTCAGACAGACAGAGAGGCAGAGGGACAGATTGTGTGGTGACAGTGTTGCATTCATCGGTTTTCCTAACCGCCCAGCAGACAGACAGACAGACAGACAGACAGACAGACAGACAGACAGACAGACAGACAGAGAGACACGCAAGCGCGCAAGGAGATATTCAGAGAGGCAGACCGACTGGGTTGTGTTACAAAGTTGCATGAAACGTTTTTTCAACACTAGGGGGCAGAACGTTCACCAACGCTCAGCCATCTTTGAACCCAAGTCACGGTTCAACCTCTCCCCCACTTCCCGCCACTCTGTCCACAAAACCCTACGGAAGCCCGTTCAGGACACAATGCACTTCAACCAGGGCAAACACACACACCGCCTGCCCCAACCACAGGGCTGCTCTTCCTCTCCCACCCTCGGCCACTGTGGATGCGACGGTAAGGCTCCGGACCTGCACCCGCGACGACGAAAACGCTTCCTGTTGTGCCGCGTGCCGGAGCAACCGCGGAGACACCAGCGAAACCTCGGAGACACCGGCGTCAACGGCAGAGCACAGGAGTCGCCGCTGTGCATCTCTCCGACGCCGCTTTGATGCCATGGCGGCTCTTTGTTTGTGTAGTGATGCAGAGGGGCTGTCAGATTAACACGGCGGGTGTGTGTGTGTGTGTGTGTGTGTGTGTGTGTGTGTGTGTGGGTGTGTGTGTGTGTGTGTGTGTGTGTGTGTGTGTGTGTGTGTGTGTGTGTGTGTGTGTGTGTGTGTGTGTGTGTGTGTGTGTGGGTTGGGGTGAGGGGGGGGGGGGGGGGTTCTGTCACACACCGTGTCTGTTGGGTCTGACGGAGAACTGTAATGAAGCGCGCACGCAAACACATACATGCGCACACACACACACACACACACACACACACACACCAAGACACACACACAAAGACACACACGCACACACACACACACCCCTGGTGCCGGACCATCGCACCCGTTCAATTGAGGAAGCAAAGGGGCGGAGAAGGCTTCCGTCGCGCTGGCACCAGAGAGGAGAGGAGGAGGCGAGGAGGAGAGGAGGAGAACATGTCATGTGTCAGTCTCCATCAGAGGGCCCTCTGAGAGAGTCAAAGGAGGAGCACTGGATGTCTGTATCTCAGAGGCGACGCAACGGGAGAGGGGGATTGTAATACAAGACACATACAGAGGGGATGATGACACGCATGGACATATAGGTGTGCTCCAGCGCTGGCCCTTTGAGGGCACGGTGGAGCGGATGTGGCTGGTGGGAACAACGACGTCCCCGACCTGACACTTGACACGCTGACTCTGTGGGCCGGTGTGTTAGGCGGAGCTAACTTTACCGGCTTAATTATTAGTTATTACATTGCTAGTTATTTCTAAGAGAGAGCAAGCGCAGCATTTCTGTTATTCTTTTTCTTCAAAATGTTATCTTCTTATTCCAAATTAATTATTATGAATAAATTGTTGTATTCCACGTGGAGTACATGGAATAATTTGGTCGGGGAAAATAGGCCAGACCATTATTAAAATAATATAATTTAAAAATAGTGAAATTTCCAGTTACTCAAAAATACCACCTATTAGGTATTTTCATCAAACAGTACAAATGTGTACACATGTGGAAGAGATCTGGTGCTGATGGCGGAATATCAAATGAATATCGTGTCTGAAAATAACTTTACCCCCGTTGCAGAGTTCAGCCCCTGCAGTCATGCATGTTCAGTAGTACACCAGCATATGTGTGTGTTTTTAATCACCCAGCCCGTACTCCGACCA